>NC_081409.1:300694504-301002004 GCF_030272615.1 Cryptomeria japonica
AAGACTCCAGCCTTGGGAAGGCAATACATATCCCAATAGAGTTTCAAAGGTATCTATGTCAAGGGTCTAAGGTGGGCTCTTGTTATATGAGGGTACCCATCCTTAGAATTATACTCCCCACTTAGGGATCCATCCCATACAAGCCTATCCTTGTTTAGGCCAAAGGAGATGTTCCTTGCTCTAAGAATTGCCATGAGCTTGCATTTATCCCCTGTAGGGATATCCTCATTTTCTCTTTCAATCCATTGCCAGCCCACCCCATCCACTGAGGGGGAGATGTAGTGCCTTAACAATGTTCCTCTATGAGATTCAAGGAGAGCTCGAGAGGCCCCAAAGTCATAAATTTTCTTGATAGCCTTGTACCCCCCCACGAATCAGACCAGAAAAGGGCTTCATCCCCAGAACCAAGGTTCCAAGTGAGTTTGTCTGAAAGAATACTTCTGCATTCTAGCATAAAATTCCAAATGTGAGATCCTCTAGGTGGGTTGTTTTCTCTAAAGATTTAGATAGGGTTCCCTCCATTAAGGTATTTATGGTCCAATAACCTTGCTCATTTTAGGTGGGGGTGTCTGAACATTATCCAAACTAACTTAGCCCCAAGGGCTCTGCCTTGATCACGGAGATTTTTTATGCCAACACCTCCTTCTTTTGGTCTACATATCTTGTCCCAAGATAGTAGTGATAATAACCTGTCTTCATTGGCACCTTGCCACAAGAACGTCCTAAGATGTTTGTTTAGTTCATCTTGTTTTTTGGATGACAAATTTTGACAAGAAAGCTGGTAAATGGGCATAGCTGCCAAGACCAATTTAACCAAGGTTGCCCTACCTATAGATGACAACCATCTTCCTTTCTAGGTGTTAATCCTTGATTTGATTTTATCCACCAGGTGATCCCACAATTTTGAAGGGGAATCCCTAGATATTTGTAGGGGAGGAGACCCGCCTTCATCTCATGAACTTTATAGATCTCCTCCCCAGATGTGGGGTCAATGTTGAACATAAATACTGTCGACTTCTCCAGATTGACCTCTTGACCCAATGCTATCATATAGGATTTGAGGATGCCTTTGAGGGCTCTTGGTTCCCTGATGTTGCCTTATCCAAAAAGTATAATGTCATCAACAAATTGCTGGTGGGTAATGGAGGGGAGACCACTGGTAACGGGAATACCTTGGATCCTGCCCTCCTCTTTGACCTTTGAGATGGTCCTCCCTAGGGCCTTTGCCATAATAATGAAGAGGAAGGGGGAAATGGGGTCCCCTTGCCTAAGCCCTCTCGAGCTACTAAAGAAACCTTTGGGAGTGCCATTGATCATAATAGAGAATTTAGGTGTGGAGATACATTCAAAAACTAGGTTGATCTAGGTTTTGGAGAATCCAAATGCTTCCAATAATTTGCATAAAAAGCACCAATCAACTTTGTCATAGGCTTTACTAATATCTAATTTGACTAACATGCTTGGAGCATTATTAAGCTGGACCAAGTGGATAGCTTCCTAGGATATTATTACCCCATCATAGATTGATCTATCAGCCACAAAGCCTATTTGTTCTTCACTAATGATGAGAGGGAGAAGTTTCTGAAGTCTAGCTGCTAAGGTTTTGGTAAGGAGTTTATAAAGGGTGTTACACAGGGCTATGGGCCTATAATCATTGAAGCTATCTGGTTTCTCTTTTTTTGGAATTAGAACTAGGAAAGTATTGTTGATCTCCTTGAGAATCTTCCCTGAGTTTCTGACACCCTCTAAGGCCTCCGTGATCTCCGGCCCCATAAAATCCTAGAATTTTTGAAAGAAGATGGTTGGGAAGCCATCTGGACCCAAGGCCTTATCTGGATTCATCTTCATGAGGATAGATTTAACCTCCTCCTCGGATAATTTCTTAAGCAAGCATTTATTGTGTTCTTCATTGATAAGTTTTGGGAGATTGTTAATAATATTAAGTTGGCCCCTAAGGTTGGAGTCATCAGTATTGTTTTATTATTATTAATATTAATATTATAAGATTTTTTTTCTCTTAATAACAGGCCTAAGCTAGAATATATTTAATAAGTGGTGAAAATATACATTAAAGTCTTGGAAGAAGGTAAATCATAACCAACTAGAACCAATATCAATAAAGCAAAAAACATCCTCACAATAGGGGATGAAAAAGTCTATCGAATGTGAGGAACAAAAGAAATATTGATCAACAAAATATCATCTAAGCACCATTAAGTGTGAGCAGGTATCTGTAAATGAGACCCCAAACTAAAAAGAAAAACCAACGGAGAAGGAGGCCATAAGAGGTAATCTATAAAACCACTGAGAAAATGCCATCAATTAGGACCAAAATAGAATAGAACATAACCAAAACAGAGATGGGCACGTTGAATAAAATTATTCCAACACCTGGCTAGAGGAGGAAATCGGGGAGAGCACCACTGAGGCAGAAGAGGGGGAAGCCACCATTGCAAGCTCCACTACACAAACCTTGTCACAATCGTCATCACTTGAGCTTGAGTATGTTTCCACCTCATAATTGGCAATTAGACTAACCATAAACTTGTAATCCACCACCCAATCCTCATTTTCATCCATATTATTATAGTGTCAAATACAATTAGCCCATCTATAGTAAATCCCATTAACCATTTGCGGAATTTAATGCTTCTCTAAACAATGGTCAATTTGAAGCCTCAAAAGGTTTTATTCCAAACAAAGAGAGTAGGGAATTTGGGTGTAGGGATATCAGCTTCCATTCTGATGGCATAGTGCGACCTGTAGGGAATGGTCAAATCCTTGTCAATGCTAATCAAAAACTTGCACAATTCACCTAAAAAATATTCTTTAAAGACTCCTATATAGAGTGTATCCACAACAACCTTAGCTTCCCCAACCATGAAAGCCATGGCAAGAAAGTAGGAGGCAATATTTGTGTTGACTTTGCAGTGATGGGTAGTTCTAATGAATTCTTCCCCAACAACATAGTAGACTGCATGAAAGAAGAGTTTTTGGGAGTAATTGGCTACCGTACAAAGCTGCTTGTTGGTGATTTGGCCTAGAAAAGACATATGTCACTTTAAAGTGATGAGGGTGATCAATGTATCTACTTCGAGAGGAACAAAAAAATATAGGACAAATGGTCTAAATGTGAGAGAAGATCCTAAAGAATTCCAACAACTCTACCATGGAATGACAAAGCAAAGAAAACCAATCTTTCTTGATACACTAGGATAAAAAAATGGAGCTCATAAAGGCATGAAGGATGAAGGAGTCTTATGAATCATTAGGCCAAATATTATGACAAATATTGATTAAAAAGGAAGACATTAAATGGAAAAAAAGGTGGCCGATATAAAATAGGAGGAGATCTAGATAAGGCCTTGCCAAAAATAGAGAAGGTGGCCAAGAGAGCTAACTCAATAGGGTAATCCCATAATACTGGGTTACACTTTTTGGCCAACTTTGACACTGAAATCAACATTTTGCATCACATCTTTACTTTCTAAAATTTACTGCAGCTAAACCATTAAGAATTTGAAGATGAAGTAAACTAATAATTTGTGAAATTTTTCATATAGATTCTAAAAATATATTTTTTAAAATAATTAAATATTAATTGTCCAATTTGTTATATAACTTTTAATAACTCAATATTTATGTAGTAATAAACATTTTTCATAAGTGACATTTCTTTGGTAATGCATAACATTTTTTATAGAAAGAAGGAAATTATAATTTTAGAAATATAGAATTTTCACACCAATATCTAGTGAATGAATATTTTTTCATAATTTTTTGTTACATATATATTTTTTAGTTAATTTTTCAAGACAAATTAATTATAATTTAGACAGAGGTCTATTCCGTAATGCATAACTTTTTTTGTATGTATGTGATTTAACTTAAATTCTTTTTGTGTTGAAATGAGGATATAAATACCTAGGGAAAATATATTTTTTACAAACTTCTTTTTTCTCTATTTTTCAAATTTTCTACGTGTGTGAAACACAATCCTTAATGTTCAATGAAAAACCTACATTCATAAGAAATAAAACATAAATATATTAATGAAATTAAATATATTCAAAATTATATTATTTGGAAAGCTTATAATAAGGACTAAATACTAAAAAAATTAAACTTCTAAAAGAATTCATTTAACCTCCCTAAATCTAATGTAAAAGTGGTTTTTTATCAGCATTTTGATAGGTGGGAAGGAGACTCCATTGCAGGTATGATTTAGAATTCGAGAGGTTCTATCCAAGAGATTTTTATCTAAGAGACTTTGATATTATTCTCATCAATTAATTACTTCAAATGCGACCTCTTTAAGCTCAAGCCATTATATTTTCTAAAAATGGTACGATTTTAGCAAAAATCAGGGTGTACCAAAAAGTGTAACCCACTATTGTGGGATCACCCAACACAAAGGATAATTTTCCAAGCCACAAGCCATCCTAAAAGGAGACACATTAATGAGGCCAAGGGAAACTGAAGCCAACTAGATAAACCCGATGCATAAGGACCAATCCTTGCCATCCTCAAGAAGTTGTCAACTCATAACATTAATGAGTTGGAGTCTCCACACACTCAAGATAATGAGGTGATATAAATTTGGAGAAAGATTAAATATTACGCCACCTTCCTTACTAGCCATAAACATTTATTACATCACCAATCTTCAAACAATCTCTATCCAATGGAAATAATATTGACAAGATCTAAATATGAGATTCAAAAATCCTACCAATTGGGAAGAGTAGAGCAACTGTATTTGGACTTCCCATTTTAAATAAAAAAATATCAAAACCTTTTCGTAAATCCAAATGATAAAATAATAATAAATAAGAATTGAATCTTTCTATCTTCAGCCAACATCCGAACTAAGAGCACTAAATTCTAATCCATCTGCCCCTAGATTTGCCAAATTATTTGTAATGACATTGCCTTTTCTGAAGATGTGATTAAAGGTTACCGCATCAAAGAAATTAATCTCCTCCAAAACTTTTCCAAGCATAAAATTAAGCCTCCAATTTGGGGTATGTCTTGCCCTAAAGGCATTGATAATAATTGTATAATCACCTTCAATTTCCAAATGTTTTATGTGGGCTATCCCATAATAATGGTTCCCACTTTTGCCAATGAAGAAAATTAGTGGAGGTGGGGAATTGTGTTTGGGGGGGTTCGAACAAACTGGGGGTGTTCTAGTGAGCCCCCTTGTAGCATTCGATTGAACCCGCCATCGGGAATGGGTTTGATCGAACCCCTGGTGGGTTTGAGGGTTCGATCGAACCCATTAAAATATTTATTTTTAAAAAGTTTGATAGAACCCCCAGTTCGATCAAACCGGTTTTAAAATTTTTTTTTTTTACTGTCATTTTCAAATTTGGAGTTTTCTGTGTCCAAAGAGGGTTAGAGCGAACCCAACATCAACACCACGTCACTGTGGCCTGTCAACAACAGCCACCTCTTCTCACCTTTCAACTTTTGACCTATATTATTTTAGGTGCACAAAATAACCTTTTTTTTATTTAATAATATATTTTTATTAAATTTATTTAAAAATTAATAAATAATTTGTTTGTTAATTTTTTTAAATTAAATAATTATATATTTATTGTTTTCGGCATTTTAGAAAAATGTTTGAAATTATTTAGAAAAACATTAGCAAAATTAAAACTTAGAAAAATGTTAGAAAACTTAATTTAATGTTTTTATTTAACATCAATTTGTTTTTAAAATTAAATAACTATATATGTATTTTTTTTTCAACTTTTCAAAAAATGTTATGAAAAACTTAGAAAACTAAGGTAGTAAATTAAAACTTAGAAAAACATTAAGAAAAACATTACCAAAATAAAAAATTAATTTTTTTTTACAAAACTAAATATAATAAATTAAAATGTTAGAAAAATTAAATAATAAATTTAAATTTAAAAAAACATTATAAAACTTAGATAACAAATTTAAACAAATTAGACAAAATAAAACCTCTATGACCCCTTTTCACATCCTATTACACACACAACATGACCCCTTAGGACCCCTTAAGGCCACATATGTCCCTGACGACACTAAATGTCCCCTTAGGACCATAGAGGATCACATAGTGGACCCTAAGAGGTCATATGTGGTCCTAAGGTGTCATGCATATGTACTAACACATGCGTGACCCCTTAGGACCACATATGACCCCTTACAAAATCCTAGTGTGTACAACATACCCCTTAGTCCATCACATAGTGTCCTAAGGGGTCATATGTGGTCCTAAGGGGCTACATATGTGTTCTAACACATGTGTCACCCCTTAAAACCGCATATGACCCCTTATAAAATCATAGTGTGAATGACATACTCCTTAGTCCATCACATAGTGTTCTAAGGGGTCATATGTGGTCCTAAGGGTTCCCTCATGTGTTAACACATGTATGACCTATTACGACCACATATGGACCCTTATAACATCCTATTGTATACAACATGTACCCCTTAGGATCACATAGTGTCCTAGAAGGGGTCATATGTGGTCATAAGGGGTCATGCATGTGTGTTCTAACACTGTACATGTGTGACCCCTTAGGACAACATATGACCACTTATAACATCCTAGTGTCTATGACATACAGTCCCTTAAGATCGCATGCACACTGTCCTAAGGGGTTGAATATGTGGTCCTAAGGGGTCACGCATGTGTTCTAACACATGCATGACCCCTTAATACCATATATGACCCCTTATAACATCCTAGTGTGTACAACATATGATCCCTTAAGATCAAATATATTAAAGTGCCCTAAGGGGTCAAGAATATGTGGTCCTAAGGGGTCATGCATGTGTTCTAACAAATGCGTGACCCATTAGGACCACATATGTCTCCTTATAACATCCTCGTATACATACAACATTCCCCTTAGGATCACATAGTGTTCTAAGGGGTCATATGTGGTCCTAAGAGGTCACGCATGTGTTCTAACACATGCGGGACCCCTTAGAACTGCATATGACCCCTTATAAAATAATAGTGTGCATGACATATCAGTCCCTTAAGATCACATACATTAGTGTCCTAAGGGGTCAAGAATATGTGGTCCTAAGGGGTCACACATGTGTTCTAACACATCCATGACCCCTTAGAACCGCATATGACCCCTTATAAAATCTCTCTTCCCTTAATTTGCTTAGCTGGCATGTGTTTTAATTTCTAAAATTTATGTTCTAATTTAGTACATGATGTATATCTCTCTCTCTCTCTCTCTCTCTATCATTAAAATGATCTCCCTCTCTCTCTCTCTCTTTAATATTTTAATAATTTAAAATGTATGTATGCGATCTATATAGATAAATTTATATATATTTTAATTTAGTACATGATGTGTATATATCTTTAATGATCTCTCTCTCTCTCTCTCTCTCTCTCTCTCTCACACACACACACACACACACACACATTAATGTTTTAATAATTTAAAATGTATGTATGCGATCTCTATATAGATAAATTTATATATTTTTAATGATCTCCCTCTCGCTCGAGCTTTAAAATTATTTATTTAAAAATTTGAATTATGCAAGACTTCATGTATATATATATATATATATACATATACATATATACACATATATATATATATATGTATACATATATATATATATATGTATACATATATATGTATATATGTATACATACACACACACACACACACACACACACACACACACACACACACACATATATATGAATAATGCGAGAACTTCACATGTGTACGTTTTAATTTTTAATGATCTCAAGATTAACGATCTCTCTCTATAGAATTTAACTGATTTTAATTTTTGATGTTTTAAATTGAATGAACTTCGTGTGTGTGTGCTTATGTATTTATTGTAACTTTATGGCCTACCTAGATAGATGTCATCCTAGGATCCAGTCCATGATCATGTACCTGATCAACATCCACCTGCACAGGCTTCTATTCAGGATCCACCTGCATAGGCTTTTGATGAGGAGCTACATGATGATATAGATCATCCACACCAGGATCCCCTATTGCCTAATATTGCTACCATTTCTCATTATAGTGACTATGAGTTACAAAGGTTGATGGTCATATTAGATGACCCACAAACTGATGGTGTGTACATGAGTACATGCGAATCCATTTTTGATAGTGTGTGAACATTGAGGGATCACCTAGTTAGCCACACCTCATTTTGACCAGAGGTTATAACTGATATTTATAGACAGTTAAGGAGTGAGGTGAGGGGTCATGATTATTTTGTTGATGTGGTGAGGGTGGTCTCGAAGGAGGCCATCAAGGAGAGATGTTTTCCATAGTATCAAGAGAAGAGTAAGGTGAGAGGATATCAGATCACAAGATGTATTGATCCACAGATTGCATCATTGATTTACCCATGCTTCTTACCTGCCCATGGTCGTTATCCTAATAACGACCAGATACTGTTATACTTTGCACAACAGGTATTTGTTGAGGTTCATTGTTAGATGAAACTATAGGATTCTGCCAAGATCAAGGGCACAATGAAAAGCATAAAAGAGACAATAGAATGACAAGAACAAACTGTATTCTCATCAATATGCAAAATGATCAACTGGATTAACAAATACAATGAATATAGGCCTGCTTATATAGGCAAGGCCATATGGATGTATGAGCACACAAATATGACATGTGGCTCAATGAGAAAAAAGGGTAGGTAAGAAATACTAGGGTAGGTAGGAGAAATAATATAATATTCCATAAGAGGTGGATGACCCATCGAATATGGAATGTAACAGCAAAATAAGACCACAAAAGGTGGAATTTCTCCTACAAGCTCTATCCCTATATGCACACTTCCCTAAGTGTCTCAAATCCAAACTGCGAAGAGATGCATTATCCTAAGTTAACTTAAGTAAGTGTAATAATATCCAAAATGAATATTTATTTACACCAACACCCCCCGTTAAGTGCAACTTAGGGGAATGAAGACTCAAGTCAACAATGTAAGATGGGTCCCGGCTACTAGGTCATGATAGGTACCCATGTACAATATGAAAATGCAAGCAAAACTATGCAATGCAATCTCTCACAAATGGAGAAAGGGAGAAAACCCAGTGGGAAAAAACTCCCCCCCAAAAGAGAGATGAATGTACAAAAGACTCTCAAAGAAGAAGGACAAAACCTCAAAGAGGAAAAAGTCCCCCCCATAAGAGAGGAAGGAGAAGTCAGCTGACCCCCCGTAATGACACATCCCTCACCCCCAAGAGAGCTCGCAACTGCTGGAACTTACTCTCAGTGAAAGGTTTGGTGAATATGTCAGCAACCTGCTCTACTGTAGGACAATACTGCAAATCAATGACCTACTCCTGGATGAGCTCTCAGATATAGTGCATATGAATCTCGATGTGCTTGGTCCGCTGGTGCTGGACCGGGTTCTTCGAGATTGCAATAGCACTCTAATTGTCACAATGTAGAACTGTCGGTCGTGGAGTGGTGAATCCAAACTCTGTGAGAATTTGCTGGAGCCAAATGGTCTCAGTTGCTGCGTTAACAACGCCTCGATACTCAGCCTCAGTCGAAGAGAGAGCAATAGCATGTTGCTTCTTGCTTTGCCAACAAATGGGGCCCGAACCAAGGTGAAAACTGTAACCAGAAGTAGACTTACGACCATCAAGATCGCCAACCCAATTGGAGTCTGTGTAACCAACCAAGCGAAGTCCTGTGCCTGTTGCATAGTGAATCCCATAGTGATGTGTACCCTGGATGTAATGAAGGATGCGTTTGGCGGCTTTCCAATGAAGCTCATGTGGTTCCTGCATGAAGCGGGAAACCATGCCAACTGCAAATGAAATATCAGGGCGTGTATGAGTCAAGTAGACGAGACTACCCACAAGCTGACGATACAAAGTGGCATCAATAGGTGGAGAAGAACACTGAGCCTCAAGCTTGACTCCTGAAAGAAAGGGAGTCAGGGCAGGCTTACAATCAGCCATATGAAAGCGTGCAAGTAGATCAAGAGCATACTTGGGCTGTGATAGTGTAATCCCAGAAGGTGACTGTGAAATCTCTATCCCAAGAAAGTAGTGCAAAAGACCCAAGTCAATCATAGCAAATCTATCATGCAAAGCAAATTTGACCCTACTAATGATGGATGAAGTACTCCCTGTAATGATCAAGTCATCAACATAGAGCACAAGTATCAAGTGAGAGTCATCCTATCACAAAATGTAGACATTCAGATCAGAATGACACCTGGTGAACCTTGGGAAGAGAAGAAAGGAATCCATCTTGGCGTACCAAGCCCTGGGGGCCTACTTAAGGCCATAGAGAGATTTCCTTAGTCTGCAAACCAAGGAAGTATCTTGGATGAAACCCTATGGTTGCTCCATATAAATCTCCTCATCAAGATCATCATGAAGAAAAGCACTCTTCACATCCATCTGATGTACAGCCCAACCATGAGCTGCAGCGATAGCAAGTGTCAAACAAATGGAATTCATCTTGGCTACGGGTGCAAAGGTCTCAGTATAGTCAACACTTGCAACCTGCGAGAAACCTTTCGCAATAAGCCGAGCCTTATACTTATCCACACTACCATCCGCTGCAAACTTGGTTCGATAGATCCACTTACATCAAACCATCTTTCTCCCTTTAGGGAGATGGACTAAATCACATGTGTTGTTCCTCATCAAGGAACTATACTCTTCCTCCATAGCTTGGTCCCACTTAGGAACCCCGGATGCTTCCCTAAATGTCTATGGATCAGAAGCGGTAGCAATGAATACATGTGGAAGATCCTGATGTTGTGAGCGAGTTCTCCGTGTATCTGAAGGATCCCCAACAAGAGAACCTGCAGACTCAAGTGTCTGTCGAGCCCAACAAGGTCTAGGTGGAGGTGGAGAACGAGGCTCCTCAACTGCAAGTGGACCCTGCAGAGGTGTAACATCGTCTGAGGGAGTCTCATCATCTGAATCACTAACATCACTATCCACAATGGAGGAAGGTGGAGGAGGTAGAGAGGCTAGGCTAGGAGAGATTTCCTCAAAGTGAACACTCCTCTCAATGAATACCTCATGTGTCTCTGGATCCATCAATCTGTATTCCTTAACACCCTCAAGATATCCAACAAATATGCAAGGCCGACTCTGAGGTTCCAATGCCTTGTGTTTCTGCGGAGGTATGCGATCCCATGCTGGACACCCAAAGACTCTGAAATGTCTCACAATCGGTTTCCTACCAGCCCAAGCTTCAAAAGGAGTAATACCTTGCAAAGCTTTGTGAGGAACCCAATTCTGGATGTGTGTGGCACAACTAATAGCCTCGGCCCAAAAGGCGGGATCAAGAGAACGTGCATGTATCATATAGCTAGCCATTTCTTTGAGAGTTCTATTCTTGCGTTCTACAACCTTGTTCTATTGTGGAGTGTATGCAACAGAATGCTGAAGATCAATCACCTCAAATGTACAAAAATCCTCAAGCCTTTTATTCACATATTCCCTTCCATTATCTGTGCGAAGAATCTTGACCACTTTGCTTGATTGCTTCTCCACACGAGTCTTGAAGTCCTGAAATCTGTCAAATACTTCACTCTTAGGAATGAGAAAGTAGACCCAAGTGAAGCGGTAGTAGTCATCAATGAAGGTAAGAACATAGCGGGCCTTACTAAATGAAGGTGCTAGAAATGGACTTGCTACATCGCTGTGAACAAGTTGAAGAACTTCCAAAGCTCTCTAAGTTTTCCCCTTATCAAACTTCTCTTTGGGATGCTTGCCCATGGAACAACCTGAACATACACCCTCTGAAAAACTGATTTGAGGTAGACCTGTGACCATGTCTTTAGTGCTTAGCTACTAAAGATAGCGGTAATTGAGGTGACCAAACCACTCATGCCATAGCTTACTTTCTGAATTTGAATGAGTAAGCAAGGCCCTAGAAGGTGAACTTGGCACAAAGTGGGAGAATGAATAAAGCCTTGAGTTGTCATTGACTTGTCCCACTGCTACCAAGGCATCATCATCAAGCTCCTTTACCACAATTGAATCTGGTGTAAACTCAACCTTTTTCCCATTCCCATAGTGAGTGATTTGGTAGATGGAGAGAAGGTTGGTAGACAAGTTAGGAACATAGAGAACATTTTCAAATGTTCCATCATCCATGTCAACTGAACCTTTCCCTTCAACCTCTACTTGAGTGTCATCACCTATGTAAATGTGAGGCACCTTAGATGGCTCCAATGAAGAAAACTGCTCCTTTGTAGAACCCATGTGATATGAGGCACCCAAGTCAAGTATCCATTGCTGTGAAGAACCTGTTGTAGCCACAAATGCTTGCCCTTTTCCCTTAGACTATGAGGAAGAGGAAGGAGATGAATCCTTCTTTGTGTAGGCAGATGGCAAGTGGATGTTGTTTTTCTTAAGAAGATTGGTTAACTCATCAACTTGCTTTGCATGGCATCGATGCTCATCATGACCATACTTCTTGCAATATGCACAAGTTGGTTTATCCTTCTTAGGTGGTGTCCCCTTCTTGGAAGAGGATGAAAAATTGCCTTGTGATGGAGAGGATGATTGTCCTTTTTCCTGGTGTGGCTTAGACTTAGAGTGCTTCTTCTTCTTGTTGGAATCTTTGCCTTGACTTCCTTGATTCCCTTGATTAGCCACCAAAGCCTTGGACTTTGAAGACTTGAGAAACCCCATGTTCAACAACTTAGATTGTTCCAATATCAACATTTTTGTGAAAGCATCAAATGAAGGCATAACATAAGAACTCCCCACAATCAAACGATGAGTTTGGAAGCTAGATACAAATGCTGCATATTCTGGTGCAAGCTTGTCCAACAAGTTGAATATCAACTGAGCATCCTTTTTGTCAATTCCACAATCCTTTAGCTTTGCTCTTAGCTCATCTGCTTTGGTGACATAATCTTGGATTGTATCAAAACTCTTGGGATCCAAGTTGGTGAGCTCATTGTCAATCTGATAGCCTCTGATTTCGTCAACTTGTCCATACAATTTTTGAAACATATCCCAAGCCTTCTTGATTGTTTTACACTTCTCAATGTGAAAAATGAGGTCATCTGATACATACTTGCGTAAGGTTCCAAGAGCCATGCAATTCTTTGTGAGCCATTCTAATTGAGCAATTGGATCAGCCTTAGGATTAGGTGGTGTTGTTATTGTTCCATCTATGTAGTGTGTGAGACCCTTTTCCATTAATTTACTCCATACTTTAATTTTCCATGATGCATAATTATGTGAAGTTAGAGGTGGAAATTTATTAGGACTCATTGCAACAAAAAATGGAAAGAGCACAAAGAGAGGCACAATCACACAAGACACCCCCCCAAATTCACTCAATCAAAGAAATCCCCCAAATGTGATGATTTTGGCACTTTATAAGTAGTGCGTATACAATGGGCCACTTGCAAAAAATGGCAAAGTGGACTTCTGATTACAATTTTACAACTACCTTAATAAGGCCAAAAGAGTCTCAAACTAATAATGCAAGAGATCTAACTAAGATCCAAGCAATTTACAGGTACCTAATAGGCCAAATAAGACCAATATATGAAAGTACAATTTCCACTCAAAATCTCTAAAATCTAATCATAGATTATGAAATTAGACAAAAAAATAAGCACTTAAAAAAAAAACAACACCTGGAAAGGAGGTCGTATGAGCTCAAACGAGGCCTTTGAAGTTGCAGAATTGAGGATTGGACAAGTACAGCTGAGAGAATCTGAAAATTCCGAAAAACCTATGCACCAAAATCAGAAAATAACCACACCACTGTGAAGATCACAAAATTTTAGCCCATTTCAAAAAAAATTGCACCAAAAAAGGAGCAAAAATGAGCAAGATATGGCCTTTCAAAGTTGGACTGTAAAACTGAAAAGCCCAATAGAGAGGGGTCAAAATTTTTTCAAAAAATGCTGATGTGGCACTGATGTCATCAATTCAATGTGTTAAATTTGACGACTGTATGACCATCGCAAAAACTTTGCCTCCCTGCTGACTAGGCGTTCGTACTATATGGACTGTTGACTGTACACGATGACTGGGCATACAGTCTGATGACGTGGTAGTCTGACAGTGCGTACGGAGGTGTCCGTGGCGCAAGTGACGTGGTGTACGGATGTCCCTATGTGTGCCGCATGGCAGGGTCTTGGAAGCCGACTGGGTGTCTGCGTGGCGACTAGAGGTGACTGGATAGTCGTCGGAGGTCTTTGCCGGTGGAGTCTGTGTTCCAGTCGGTGGGAGGGGGCTGCAGTTGCCGGAGGAGGAAGCCACGAGGATGAGATGGGATGAGACGGCTGATGGCGGCGACGGGGACTTGCACGGGTGGCAGTGCGTGGACCTGCACAGGCGGCATCAACAAGCGGGGCACGGAGACCAGGAGGTACAGAGGCGGGTGACGTGGGCCGGCGGTACCTGCGACATGCAGGTACGGTGTACAAGGGGGTCTGCGGACCCCCCAAAAACCAGCAAAAAAACTTGTTTTTTTTTTAAAAAAAATTTTGATTTTTTTTTTGATTCGCTTTTATTTTTATTTTTTGAAATTTTTGAAAAAAAACAATTTAAAAAAAAAAAATTTCGAAATCCGTACGATAATAGCCAAAATGGGGAAAAAAAATTTCTCACCAAAATAGGTCGACTTTATAGTCAAAATTTATGGAAATGGCCTCCCGGATTCAACGGTGATGTCCAAATCGCTGTATGACGCCCCCAAAAAATGAAGATCCCCAAATCCAAAAATAGAAGCCTTCCACAATGTCTCCAAAAACCGATCAATGAAGCCCCAATAGCTCTAATACCATGTAGGATTTTGCCAAGATCAAGGGCACAATGAAAAGCATAAAAGAGACAATAGAATGACAAGAACAAACTATATTCTCATCAATATGCAAAATGATCAACTGGATTAACCAATACAATGAATATAGGCCTGCTTATATAGGCAAGGCCATATGGATGTATGAGCACACAAATATGACATGTGGCTCAATGAGAAACAAGGGTAGGTAAGAAATACTAGGGGTAGGTAGGAGAAATAATATAATATTCCACAAGAGGTGGATGACCCACCGAATGTGGAGTGTAACAACAAAATAAGACCACAAAAGGTGGAATCTCTCCTACAAGCTCTATCCCTATGTGCACACTTCCCTAAGTGTCTCAAATCCAAATTATGAAGAGATGCATTATCCTAAGTTAACTTAAGTAAGTGTAATAATATCCAAAATGAATATTTATTTACACCAACAGAAACGAAACTACCTTGATATTCCAACATATTATGGATAGGGGAGGGGTAGGATTGCTGATAGAGATGCATATCATAGGTGTAGTAGAGCTCCACCTAGACACAGGGACCTTGTTGGCAAGAGATTATTGGTAGTAGTCCCATCCCTTGCCTCTATAGTGAATCACATTGTGATTTATTCTCAGAGAGAAGCAATTGATAGGATTAGACAGATTACATTAGCAGAAGCCACCATATCATCTGATAGGTTGGGAAAATATATGATGAGCTGAACATGTTCGAGATCATCCACAGATCATGCATCTTCTAGTCATGAGGTGGCTTCAGATTCAGATGATCAGTTTGTTACTGCTGGCATACCCTTACAAGATGAGATAGTGGCTATAGTAGGAGGTGGTAGACATGTACAAATGTCGTAGTATTTAGTCGAGGACCTGCTACATTCTTACCATTTTATTTTATCTTGACTTGGGATACAATTGGCTATTGTTAGAGAGGAGATTCTCATAGACGGGCATGCTACCACTGCATCGACGCATACCTCGAGGCAGTCATAATATTGTCATTACTCTATGCATTCTCTAGGCACTAGCCCACCTACAGATCACTCTGTTGCTACAGAGGAGGAGATACGAGATAATCAGGTCCATATCATAGATAAGGGCTTGGATTCATTTGAGGAACGGCTATGAGGTTTGAGCCATACTGGGTTTATGGATATGCTACTACAATCAGACACTTCATCCACGATGCCTAGTCATCTAGTTAGCCCCTTCCACTCCTCATTCATACGTACAACCAAAGAGAGATATGCAGGCATGAGTGATGTGGTTGATATGATCACAGGACATGATTAGACTAAACAGCCTACTCATGATACACAGGTATGTACATGTGCATTTAAATTTTTAAGAGATGTATATGTTGTAATGTACGATAAATCCATATAGATCATTTAATAAATAATAGAAGTTATCTAGTATCATTTAAATTGATCCTGGACTAATCCTAAAATACATGTATACATATGTATAGTAGTTAACTCATGTCACTCCTAGCTTGAGCTATGAGCGTGTGTGTAGGAGAGATTATTTAGATGCTACATAGGTTGTTAATGGACATGTTAGTTATGGTTTTTTGTATATATGTACATGTACAAGTGCATTACAATTTGTATTTTAATTTTAATTTAACTAGTTGGATTTGATTATATTTAAAAATATGCATATATGTAAATGTGTAGAGATCTATATTTAATATTTAAATAAATTCTACTTTTACAGGGGCCTATTGTGTTGAGACATGGACTAGCTAGGATGCAAACCTAGGACCTTCCAAATGTTGCTGGAGTGATCTACCAGTGAGCTACTAGCCCCTCTTGAACCAATCCATCGTCGGTCCGAGTCTGGCTTATTTCCAACACCAACACCCCCCCTTAAGCCACACCTCCCGTGTGCTTGGGGCTCCTATCCTGGACCTAGCTCTGATACCATGTTGAGACATGGACTAGCTAGGACTCAAACCTACGACCTTCCATACACTACTGGAGTCCTCTACCACTGAGCTACTAGCCCCTCTTGGACCAGTCCATCATCGGTCCATGTGTGGCTTATTTCCAACACCAACATATTGGACATCCAAACTCTCACCATGACTCTCCCTCAGATGGTCGCTTTGTTCGTGACCGACATGATGCATTTTGATTGGCTGGACTTTATAGCTCATTTGTTTATCTTTTTATATATGTACATTTTAGACTTTCATATTATATATCCATGCATGTATGAATTAACTAGATTATACTTTATATAGTTTGTGTTTGATCTTGGATTATATATATCATGTGCATGTATGGTTAGATTAAACTTTATATGTATAGTTTGTATATTTGATCCTAGATTTTATATCACATCATTTGTATTTAGATTATATATGATCATGCACATGTTAGATCATTTGTACAGTTTGTGTTTGATTATATGTAACTTATTAGATCACATGTGTATATGTATGTGCATGTTTGATTATTCTTTTAAATTATATTATATAAGTTCATCTATATTGAATTGGTGTAAATGTTCAATTTAAAAAATGTTTTTAAGAACTCTAAAACTTTCAAATGTATATATCTATGATTGAATTTGTGTACATGTAGATAGATTAAAAAAAGATTGATATGTTTATTTAAATTTTAAATTTTACTACATGTAACATGTATATGTAGATATGCATTGAATTTAGATGAATTTGTGAACAATATATCCACTCCACTGTGCAAGCCATGAACAATATAAAAATCACACTTGTTCATATCAAATGAACAAACTTGAGTTAATGAACATATTCAATAATTTAAATTCTATAAGTTTCATTTGGAACAAGTTAAGTAGAAGTGAACATTCTAAAGTATTAAAAAATAAAAATTCATAAATGTAGGTTCAAACACATGTACTTCTAGGTGTACTAAATAGTTCACACCACATGAAGTGGTTCAGACCACTCTTCAATTATTACACACCTATTCTAATTTAATATGAGATTTACACATACATGCTAATTTAATATGCAGTTTTAATTAAATTTACACATGCATTTTTAATTAAATAAATACATGTCCTAATTTACTTTACATACATGCTAAACTATTTTAACAACTTACAAATTACATATGCATACATGCATTTAGAATTAGATAGACTATACATCCTAATTGTACACATGACCCCCTTAAGACCTATTCAAATTTACACACATATGTATCCTAATTTAATATCAAATTTCATACAAATGCATCTATACCCACCAATTTCAGTGGATCTATTAAGTATTTACGAGTAAGTACAATTGATAACAATTGAGCTTTCTCTAGTGTAGTATCAAGATTGTTGAAATGAGATATATTTTGCACTTTTATTCATTGACCTCCTTTTAGTATGAATAGGTTCTTCACTAAGAGATTTCAACTCATCCACATCCATTTCAAGTAAATGCTCTAAACTTTTATATGATTATTTCTCTTCACCTATTTAGCTAGATCCACAATATGCTCATCCATATTGGTGGTAGGAGGTAAGGATCCTGACCCCTCTCCTTCAACCTCAATTGGTTCAACTTGGGAAAGCTCCTCCCTATGTTCATCAACTATATTGTTTTCTTCAACAACTTCATTTTCCTCGACTCCCCCTTGAGAACTCCCTTCTTCTCGAGCCCGTTCTACACATAATTTAAGATGACAGAGAATATTTTTAATGCAATGAAATTCCAAGTTTAATTTGAAACTAAATTTTCAAGTCATTTAGTAAGACCTAAATATTATGTCATAATAGGTGGACTATTATGTCATATTTAAGACCTATTATTGCATAATAGACCTCCTAATATCACATGTAATAGGTCCTAATATCTGCATAATATAGGTCTTAAGGGGACTCTTGATTATAATGTGAATTTTTTTTGCACACGTCTAGTCATATAAATAGAACCTATTATGACATAATAGGTTCTAAATTTATGTCATATTTAAGACCTATAATCACATAGTAAGTCCTAAAATCACATAATAGGCCTTATTATAACTTAATATAACCATGTATGCAAAAACATTTCACATTAATATACTTGACTCCCCTTAAGATGTATATATTATGTGATATTAAAGGACTTATCACATGCAATTAAGTAGGTTTTAAATATGATATAAGTTAGAACCTATTACAACATAATAGGTCTTATTAATTATGACTTAATCATGACCATGTATGCAAAAACATTTCACATTATACTTTACTCCCCTTAAGACCTATATTATGCAAATATTAGGACCTATTATGTATATGATATTAGGATCTAAATTATTTGATAATAGGTCATTAATTTATCACATGTACATAATAGGCCCTAATATCTCATAAATATAGGTCTTAAGGCCCAGAATCAAGTATATAATGTGAATTTTTTTGGTATACGTGGTCATGTTATTAAGTAACAATAAGACTTATTGTGTCATATTTAAGATAGGTATTATCTCATATAATAGGTCTTAATATCACATAATAGGTCCTAGTATCACGTAATATAGGTTTTAAGGGGACTCAAGTATAATGTGAAATATTTTTTCATACACATGAAAACAAAGAAGACACAATGTTTGTTTGTTTGAATGTGTTTGATTGTTTTGATCATTGTAAGAACAAATCCTAGGGCTAGACAAGACAATACTTGTTGACTCTCACTTGGGGGGTTACCCCGAGCTACGCAATTCAGAGCGGATACTTAAGTGCTTGACCCCACTTGCTCCCCTGCACATGCACAACACTCACTTCTCCGGGGAATCCAAGCGCTAGTCCCCATGAAAAATCCTCGTGGCAAAATTTGTATGTCTACTAAGAACTGTAAGAATGTGAGTCGCTTCAGAGGTCTGACCTCCTACGCCAACAACTAGAAGGTTTTTGGCTTCTAACACAAAATTTGTCTAGTAAGGGCATTTGTTTGGGTGGCTATAATCAATAGAATCTTATGCTCCATTAAATGGAAGGCCTTCCAGCCTATAAAGGTTGCACTCTATAGGGTTTATGGGGAGTTATAGCAGCATGTAACACCCGTTGCTTGCAACTTTCATCACAAACACATTTATTTATAGTGGCTTGGAAGAGCTTGGCTTTAGCTTGTTACCACTTTGGGTCATTCCCTCTCACCGAGCCTTAAGGGCTACTCAGGAGACACGCCCCTTTCTAAGGATACAACAAAAAGAGCCTATTACTGAAGACACAAAAGACAAGTTTGTTAATTCTAGAGCACCAATTGAAGTGTTTGCTAAACTATAAAGACACATGGTTTCAAAATCTAAGTTAAATTATATATTTATGGACTATCTAAATTAAATTATAAATAATAAATAATAAATGGGAAAGAGAGGGGTCCTAAAGATCTAAATTTTAAACTAAAACCATGATCTATTATAAATGGAGTTAAGGAGGTAGAGAAAATATCAATTACACAACAAGCATGTTAATGGAATTTGAAATGCAAATACACATATTATTTCAAATTAAAACATAATTATTTTTAATTAAAATGAGATTATTTTTAATCCTACTATTTACAATTGATTCAATAAAATTAACATCATTTAGAATTAATTAAGAGAGAATTATTATATAAATTAAATTAATTTAATTTAATTAGTATTATTTAAAATAATTTTTATAAAAACATTAGATAAAAAATATTTAACTAATACTAACAAATAAACACAATTTTTGGTACGTAATACATATAAAATTAAATAGAAATAAAAATAAAAATACATACTTTCATCATGATATCTTTTTCTTCTTTGTTCTCGATATCTTTGTTCCATTTCGGGAAAATAATTCCTTGAAGTCTTATTTTGCCTTCTCTTCTTGTTCCCCATACTTTTAAAATAACCTTCAAATATCTTCAAATTTATGCCCTCAAAATAACTTTCAAATGTCTTCTTTCATCAAAAAATGCGAATTGTTTTAATCATTTGTGTGTTAAAAAATGAAAAAAATTATGTATATTTTTATGACTGTACAAAAATGTAAAATAAAAAAATTGGGTCAACCAGGGTTCGAATGAATGCTGATAGTTAGAAAAGGTCAAGTTCGTTTGAACCCTGCCATTACATGAAATTACATGTCATTATTTTGCCTAGGGGGTTCGAGCAAAGGGGGTTTCGATCGAACCCCTTAGGGTTCAATCGAAGCCCCCTTCGCTTGAACCACTGTTCGTTCGAACCCCCTTTTTAGAAATTTCTCCTCAAATTTTTCAAAGTTCTGAGAATTTTTTGCCTTCGGACCTTTGGTTCAATGTACAAATGAAAGAATCTTGATAACCCAAATGTATAAGATGGTAGTGCTCGGAGAAAGCTTTCCAACAAGTATAATTTTATTACATTGTGAATTTATTATGTTCTTTTTTTAATTTTATGAATATTGTTTTTAACTGAACATTAACTTCTTTGTTCAACGCATTGGGAAAAATAGGAAAGTAATTCAAACAAATTCTGAAAATATCTATGCCTCAGGTATTGATGTCTTCTTTCTAACAAAAAAATAAAATTGAATTTCGATATATATAGAACAAGTTATGTGTTCAAACTTAAACCTATGTCTGAATTATAACTAGTCGGACTTCAAAACTTAATAAAATGAAAAATATTCAACATATCATGATCAAACCAACAATAAGCCCTAGATATTGATGTTACAAACCAAAATTCAAAAAAAATAAGTTTTTATCATTTATAGAAAAAAACTTATGCATTTCGGGAGGCACATCACTTGTAAAAATGTAGTTTGCTGTAAAAAAAACTACTTTTCGAAGGAGATGGAATTTTTTTTTAAAAAAATTTCTAAAAAGTTTGAAAAAAATATATTTGGAATCTAAAGACAAAATTCTACAAATCACTAATTTACATCATCTTCAAATTCTTAATAGTTTAAAAGTTATAGTTGTCAGAAGTTGAAGATTATTTTAGAAATGTTCATCTCATTGTCAAAAGTGGCAAAAAAGTGGGAACCATTATTGTGAGTTCACCCATCATGTTTAATTCTTTGCAGAGAAGGACCCCTTCCAATAAAGATTTAAGTTCCTAAATGTTATTAGTATCTTCCTCAAGTTTTTTTACCATCTTAGCTACAACTGATCCATCACTAGCATGAACTATACAGCCAACTCTAGAGATACTAGGGTTGCCTCTAGAGGCACCATTAAAATTCAATTTAGTCCATCCAAGTTTTGGGGGTTGCCAAACACAATTTGTTCTTTTTGAAAGGCTCATTTGATCTCTATTTCTAATAAAAGGGCAGATCTTCAATCTAAAACATTTCATTCTAATAGATCCATCCCATTTTGAAAATTTAGAATATTATTAGTATTACTCTAGTATCATATTATTAAGTTAACATTATACTATTATATAGAAAATCTCATTATTATATGTCTTAAAATAATTATTATATAATTTTTATTAT
Organism: Cryptomeria japonica; assembly: GCF_030272615.1. NCBI lineage: Eukaryota > Viridiplantae > Streptophyta > Pinopsida > Cupressales > Cupressaceae > Cryptomeria > Cryptomeria japonica. Next base: position 300,716,748 of record NC_081409.1, read on the forward strand.
TTATCTTAATATTAGCATTATTGTATTATTGAGTTTATACAATGATCACTATTATTAATATTATTAATAATATTATTAATTGATTTCATCTCGTTAGTAATTTATTAAGTATTAGGGTTCAATTAGTTTGAGGTTTAGGGTTAGAGCTCAGTTTGATTTAATGTTAGGACTCGATTTAATTTTGTTTAATTTTTTAGATACATCAAGATAGATGATAATGATAGTCTCTAAAAATTCATCAAACATGTTAGTATATTTTTGGAATTTTTTTACTGAAGTAGTGTTAAGGTTTATAGTATAATATGATTAATTTATTATACTATTATTACTATTATTTCTTTAAACTATGCCTGGTAAAAATTTTAATGTGACTGATGACGCTGGCATGACACGCCCTCTGGCTCCATGTGAACGCTTTTGACCCGGAGCTATGAATCGGTGAGGCCACAAACGGGGGACCTTATCCCCACACTTAGCTTGTTCAAACCCATGAGCACACTTTCCCACCGAAGATACAAGGCCTTGCAAGCACAATGGCCCAGCAGGGATTTGAACCTTGGTGGTCACTTCACCAACGAAGTGTTTAAACTGTGACACTACATGTCCGAAGACATATATATTATTATCATTATTATTATCATTATTCTACATTTGAAATTTAATGTTCAAGTAGTGTTAAAGTTTATAATATTGTAGGATTAATTTATTATTATATTATTCAATATTAAGAGTTTTAATATACATCAAGACATATGATATGATAGTGACTCTAAAAATTCATTTAACATGGTAGTAGATTTTTTAAAATTATTGTTTTTGAATAAGATAAGCAGGTTTTACAGGGACCTAAAACCCAAATCCATCCAAAAAATATACATAGTTAACCCGAAACTAACCAACTCCTAAACAACAATAAAAATAGGGGACTCACCCCAACAAGTCAAACCACAAAAAACACAACAGAAACAAGACACACCTGCCAATAACAACTATGTAAGAGATTTCAAAAGCTCAACATTCTTTTGCATCTCTTTTTTATTGATCTCTTGGAGTTCTTCCATGATGAAGCTCAAACTGCCTCTTTCCTATTTTTTGCTCCTAGTCCTGGTAGAGGGCCCCGTCGATGCCTGCATATCCTGGATTTTCTTGTGTAGGTCAATGTCTGAGGATAGTTCGGATCTAGTCATATGAGATTTCTGCAAGGTTATTTCCTCGTTGACTCTTTTGAGGCCTTCGACACTATTATACATTGCCTCCTTACTAGCCTTCACCCAACCCTTAAGTTTACCCTTTAAATCATCGATCTCATTCTCCAACCTATCAATCCTAGCCTCATGTTTTGTCTCCATGATCTTAATATCTTCCATGATTTTTTGGGATAGCTTCAGGAGTTTATCAATTTTATTAGGTGTTGGATTCTTAGTGAAAGAGTCCACAATATCTTTGATTCCCTGTTTCAAGAAATTAATTTCACCAAAAAACGGTCAAAACATTTCTCCTGATTAGCAAACGAATTGTCGAGGAGATTGTTAACATCCATTTCATCACATTTAATCTCATCGCAATACACATTAAGGGGAATATCAAGTTTAATTTCATTTTCCCCCTTTCCTTGAATCTCCACATTTTTTCTAGTCTTCTTCTTTTAGGAATTTTGCAGGCCCAAATTTTGTGGATGAGACACAGTGGATTTCAAATTTTTTACTGCCCATCTAGGTGGACTTTTCCTGCTACTATTTGTGCTAGGTGTGGGCTTCTGTAGGGGACCCTCATCCCCCAAGGGCTTATATTATAAAACATCTTAAACATGGATGTCATTCTAGTCCATAGCAATTCCTCCCTCTGCCTCACCAAACCCCATATCTGAAACATCATGCACATCCTGCTTGGCTAAGGATTTAGGGTTTCTCAAAGCATGGGAGGGTTTAACCTCATGAGTCTTAGAAAACTCCATAACTAGGAGGATTAACCCCTCATACAGAACCAAGTTTTCCTCATTCTCAAAATGCTTATGAATGGAATGCTCAAGATATGACAACAAATAAAATGGGATAGAAATTCTTTTATCATGCCTAAAGTCATTCAATATAGTAAAATTATAGGTAAAGATACTAGCATAGCGGCCATCAAGGGAAATGTACCTATTGATAAACTCCGTCATGTTTTCCCAGAGCTTCAGAAGGTCCTTTTGATTGTAGCCTCCATCTGAGTTCTTCTTGACTCTACTTCTTTCATTGTTTATGTCGTAGAAAATTGAGAGGGCTTCATCCAGATTTCTCCTCTCTTTGTAGAATTTTTTACCTTCCATGCTAAGCCTAGTAATCTCAATGATGAAGGGTTCATCAATCTTGAACTCTGCCCCATACACACTTAGAACACCATTATTCCAATTTCTAATAAACAAATCTGTGAGCTGGTGGTTCTAACCATGGAATTTTCTGGCAAATGGTTCCATACCTCTGTCCATGACTTCCCTCTAGACCTTTTCATTTTTCTCCCAAAGCTCGCATGAAGACGGTTCCATTTTATTCTTGTCTCCCCCCATAACACTGATTTCTCTATAAATTTTACCAGTAACACTAAAACTAGGCTTCAAATAGACGAAAACAAACCAGACCCATAGAAAAAATTTGGAAGGTCACCCTACAGTTTTCTATGAATTTTACACATGTAAAAAGTTGTAATAATTAATGCTCAAATAGAGAGAGATTTTTAGCATCCTCCCTTGCCAATTCACTCAAATGAAATGGAAAGGATTCCCCTTCCCACCACCACTTTTCATCATCTCTAGCTACGTTGAGATTTCCCATGTGGTCTGCAGGTCTATTACCCTCTCTCAAAACATGCAAAATTTGAACTGCCTCAAATTTGGCAATCATATCGAAACACTCCTACATTAAGTGATTAATCGTCTAGCTGGGTGTAGTCTTTTTAATCAAACAATTGATTATATTTAGCAAATCACTTTCCATCCAAACGTTCTTGAATCCATCGCAAATAGCCATTTTAAGCCCAATGTAGGCTACATTTGCCTCAGCATAATGGTTTGTCAATTTTTTAAAATTATTGTTGAAGAATTAGGCTTAGGTTCAATTTGATATAGCATTAGGTATCACTTTGGTGCAACACTAAGGTTTAATCTAGCTTAGGGGTTAATTAGGTTTACAAATAGCATTTGAGTTGGTTTAAGCTATTAGCGTTCAATTTGGTTTAAGGTTGGTGTTTATAAGTTAAGGGTTTAATTTATTTTAATATTGAATTAGGGTTAGGGTTAGGGATCAATTTAAATCAAGGCTAGGTTTTACTTACTAATTGGGTTTAGTTTTTGGGTTAATGTTCAATTTGGTTAAAGGTTTAATAACAACTTCAATGTTGTGTTCTCTACTATGTTTATAGTTAGTGTTCAGTTTGGTCTAGTGTTAGGGTTCAATTATATCTAAGGTTTTAGGGTTACATTTCAATTTTGTTAGAGTTTGAGTTAGTATAGGGTTGAGGTCCAAATTATCTTAGAGTTAAGCCTCAAATTGGTTAGGATTTAAGTTATTATAGGGTTAAGGTTTTAATTGATTTAGGGTTAGGGTTTGACTTAATTTAGAGTTTGGGCTCAATTTGGTGTAAGATTAAGTCTAAATCTGGTTTAAGGTTAAGGTTAAATTTAGTTTAGTGTTAAAGTAAGTGTTAGGACTAAATTGTATTTAGGATGAGGGTTCAATTTGGCTTAGTAATTAGTTTTAGCATTAGGTTTTAATTTGGTTTAGTTTTACGGTTAGGGTGCACTATTTTTTAGTGTTAGGCTAATGGTTACATTTTCAATTATGGTTAGTGTTCAATTTGGTTTAGTGTCAGGGTTTAATTTCATTTAGTATTAGGGTTCAAATTGGTTAAGTGTTAGGGTTAAGGTTTCACTTGGTTTATGATTAAGATTTAGTTTGGTTTAGGGTTAGGGTTCAATTGTGTTTAGGGTTAGATTTCAATTGTATTTAGGGTTAGTTATGTCTAGGTTTAGGATTATGGTTTCATTTGGTTGATTATTGAAATTTAGTTCGGTTTAGGGTAATCGTTCAAGTATATTAAGGGTTAGTTTGGTTTAAGGTTAGGTTTAGGATCTTGTTTGTTTTTTGATTTAGATTTATTTTGGTATAGGATTAGGGTTTAATTCTATTTAGGATTAGTGTTAGGATTAGGGTTCCATTTCATTTATGGTTAGGGTTTAATTTGGTTTAGTGTTAGGATTTAATTGTATTTAGGGTTATAGTCCAATTTAGTTTATTGTTAGCGTTATGGTTTCATTTGGTTTATGATTAAGACTTAGCTTGGTTTAGGGTTAGGATTCACTTTCATTTAGTCTTAGGGTTTAATTTGGTTTAGTGTTAGGGTTCAATTTGTTTCAGTGTTAGTGTTATAATTCAATTTGGTTTATGATTTGATTAGGTTTATAGTTAATGTTTACTTACTCTAGTGTTAGGGTTCAATATGGTTTAAAGTTAGCATTTTTTTAGTTTAGTGTTATGCTTAGAGTTTAATTTTGTTTAGGGTTAGGGTTCAATTTGTTTTAGAGTTAAAGTTATCATATGATTTAGTTTAAGGTTAGGGTTTAATTTGGTTTAGTGTTAAGTTTTATAATAGATTCTATATTAGGTTTATGTTTGGGGTTTAATTGGTTTAGTGTTAAGTTTACAATAGATTCTAGTTTAGGTTTATGTTTCAGGTTTAATTTGGTTTATAGTTCAATTATGATTAGAGTTAGGGTCCAATTGTATTAAAGGTTAAGGTTACAAATCAATGTGGTTTATAGTAAGACTGTGATTTTTTTTTAAATTTGTGTTCATTTTATGTAAGGTTAGGCTTAAATTTGGTTGTCTATTATGGTTTAATTTGTTGTAGGGTTACAATTGAATTTGTTTTATCTTTTAATTAGATTTCTAATTAATGTTTATTTTTGTTTAGTGTTAGGGTTTATTTTGGTTTAGTGTTATACTTGGATTTTAATTTGGTTTAGGGTTAGTTTTAAACTTGGTTAAAAATTTAATTGTTGTGTTAGGGGTCCATTTGATTTGATTTGATTAAGATTAAGGCTAGGGTTTGTTGGACATTGCTACTACTAGGATGTGTTGTTGTCATTGATGTCAACATATTCTTGCTCCAAATGATTGTAGATTGGTTTATTGGGATCATGGTTTAGTATATGGAGTATTCCTAGTATCATTATGTTACTACTTATCAAATTGCCATTAGTTTCATATCCAAAGTCATACTATATTCTAGTCAGTTAGTATTGCCGAATCATGCAGTCGGTACACACAGAGAAGTTGGTATGAACAGTCTAGTCAGTTACTGAAGAAAGTACTCACAAAACATAGTATACACCGAGCTGCTTGCTGAGTAAAGTTTCATGGCTACCGAGTCGTAATGTTAACTCACCGAGTTGACTTTCACCGAGTGAAACATTTTACTAGATACACTGAACCTGGACATGCACATGAAAACATGTTACAAGATTGAGGCACATCTAACCATTTTTGCATTGCGAATTGCATTAGGAGATTGTGTATGATTACAAGGCCAATCTAACCTATGCGATATTTTGTTTAGGTATTCATTCAAAGAATCATTTTGTAAGATCAAAGCAATGAATCAAATCATCACTGTAAGAGATCTATATATACAACTTGATTCTAGGGTTAGAAATATAAGACACATGATGTGATATGAGATACAATGAGATGATATGATGTGATATGAGATACAATGAGATAGCAGTGTGTATGCATGAAGGAAGACTATTACAGAGACACAAAGAGGTCACCGAGAAGGTTATCAGTGAACAGTCGAAGAACAGAGTAAACAAAAGGGTTTACCGAGTTTCATTATGGGTTACCAAGGTATTCTACAAGCTAGGTAATCTTATTCAGAGCACATAGAATCTACTTTAGCATTTCAGATGTAAAGGTGCAGATATTTGTAAAGATTATATTGTAATATTTTGAAGTTGTAAGAGAAACCTTTAACAGGGTAAAAGACTCTAACCAAGTCTATAAATTGTAAATCCTTTAACCAGGTGCTACAGTTATATAGTGTTGTAAAAATCGTTTAGTAAGGTAGATCTAATTGATCTTAATACTCCTAACAAGGTAAGCTATCAAAAATAGCTAAATGTAGCTCTAACCGAGCATTCTTTATTATTGCAGTAGTGAAGTTGTGGGTGCCATCCCCACCATAGTTTTTCTCTCTAACCAAGAGTTTCTGCGTGACCAAAATATATGTGTTATGGAGTGAATCATGTATGATTGTTATCTGTTGATTATAGTTTTATTTTATGTTACTGCACTATTTTGTTTATGCATAAGAGTAAGGTTATTATCAGAGAAAAGTTTTGGAGTACTGATTCAGCCCTCCCCTCTTAGTACATTAGCTTTCTATATTGGGCCTAACAATTTGCATCAGAGCTTGAATCTTGGAAAATGGTTTAACTACCTAAAGAGAAATATCTTAGCAATGGAAGGCTACAAACAATCTCAGAGGATTGTGCATCTTCAAGAAGAGTTGGATAATGCAAATCAAGTGATTGCAGACATGCAGAGGCAAATGCAAAAATCTCTGAAAGTAAGGAGAAGATTATCTGATGACTTGTAGGATTCTCAAGAGCTAGTAAAACAAATTGAGACATCATCTGAGAATAGTATATCTGAAGAAACTAAAGAAATGATTGGAATGTTGAAAGAAAAGAACAAAGCATTGGTTGATCAACTAAAAGCAATGAAAAGAGAACATGAACATTTTAGTACACAAATGACTGAAAATCTAGATGCATTAAGGATAGCTGAGGACAAAGCAAGAGATCTACAAAGAGAGAAACAACAACTTGAAGCTCTAGTATCTGAAAAGGATGATGAAATCATAAGGTTAACTGGTATTCAACAAAATATGATAGATCAACTAGGTTATGCACGTCATGAAGCAATTTTGAAGAATGATGAAAATCAATTATTGAAACTTGAAGTATCAAGGTTGACTGGTGAACTTGAAACAGAAAAGAAATGCAAAGAATCATTGGAGAAAAGTTATGAAGCATCAAAGATGTTGGATGAGCAATTGAACACAAGAAGACTCTACAAAGATGGAGGACTCAGTTACAAAGGAAAAGACTCTACCGAGAAAGGAATTCATACTACCAAGAGAGGAGAATCATCAAAACAAGTTGGGAAAAGGAATAACATCAAAAGGAAGAAGCCTATTTGCTACTACTATGGAAATCAAGGTCATACTACCAACATATGCTAGATCAGAAAAAGTAAGCAACTGAATATCTCTAAATCCAATGGCTATTGTTATAATTGCAATAAATATGGTCACATACCTAATCAATGTAGGACAAAGTCTGTTAACAACCATCAGAAGGTAAAATTCAAAGGGTTTTGTAAAAATTGCAATAGATATGGACATAGTACCGAGAAGTGCTAGTTTAAGCAAAAGAACTACATGAAGTATCCACACCGAGCAAACACTGGAGGTTACCAAACTCACATAGATCCTTATCGACAATATGCAGTAGTACCATGGGATTACAATACAAGGATATGGTGCGAATGTTGTGGAAGATATGGACATATAAGTGCCAACTTTTTTATAAGGTTTGGAATGAACAACCGGAGATCATGGAGAAATCCCGGTATGGCATGTTTTCATTGTCACGAAGCTAGACATTTAGCTAGAGATTGCAGAGATCAACCAAGAAGAGACACTGAGGAGATAAAAGAAAAATTCAAGATGATTTGAAAAAAGAAAGAAATTATGTCTGATGAAGAAAGCACCTTACCTACCGAGTTAGGTGCACCTATTTCAAATTAGTCAAGAAAAGGTATGAAGGGACTGCATTCTTTAAAAGTTAAATCATAACAGTTCCTATTTTATTATGAACATAATTCAAAATCTACATAGTTTAGATGCAATTAGTCAGTTTACATACTATACAAGAAACCTGTCAAGTCGGTGTATACAAGGAACCTATCAAGTCAGTTAACAAAGCAAAGTTGGGTACTCGGTGAAAACAAAAAATGGAGTAAATCGGTAAAAGGTGAACCGAGTGCATTCAATATCTTGACCTAACTTGTACAGAGCCCGATAAGGTATTTTTGAGTACTTAAAAGTGTTTTCGCAGTCATTATCATTCACCCCAGTTTTTGAGAAGCAGAGTAGAGAAAATCAAAGTGATCAAACCTAATTCAAAGCGAATTTTGAGGTATTTACATCTATCTATTCACACTGTTTAGCTGGTTTCCGATCTAGTCAAATTGCTAGTGTCTATTGAGTGTGAAGAGTAAGTCACTTGTAAACCCTAAGGATAACTTGTTGAATTTTACTCAAGGTTTACCATGGCGCCCAAGAGCCAAGACCCTGTAGTTGTCCAAAATGTGGAGAAGCCATCTTTGAAGTATTCACTAACTCCTAAAGTCACCTCAGATTTGGATGATAAAACTAAATTTTCACTCATCTCGGATCAAGTCTTATTGGTAAAAGATGTCAGATTCTTTACCAAGTGTCATGTTGAGGAACTCGATCATGTAGAGATTAGTGAGACATATGATGAACTGTGCACTGATGGCAAACTGGATAGTAAATTTGAACATATCAGAATCAAGGGATTAACTGAAGCCCTAGTCTATCCTCATGTGTTCAAACCCCAATGGGTTAAGTTTGTATTGAGCAGAGTACATGATGATTTCATGTGGCTACAAGAGCAACCATTCAAGATCATGAAGGAATTCATTCACCTGATCACCGAATATCCCATCTATGATCATGCTCGTGCATAGAAAATGATATCACAAAAGGAGCTAATCAATCTAATCGGAGTAGAATCCGATTACCGAGGACTAAAATTGAATAATGTCACTAATGCTGAACTAAAATTTGCAATCAGAGTTATTGGTTACTGTTTCTTCCAATCTGCAAGGGAAAACAGTCTACCATGTGTTGCAGTGGACCTGGCCTACAAAATAGTAAAGAACGAAATGAAAGTAGACTTATGTGAAATGCTACTAAAGAACTTATTTGAGAACCTAAACACAATAAGGAAGCCGAAGAAGAACAACTCGGCAAACACACTAAAGTTCGGTTCACTACTTGTCTGTATGTTTTTCTATTTTGAGAAGTTCTTTCCCTCAGTCGATAAAGTAGTATGGGAGCTACACCGACCTATCACCCATCAGATCAATGATTACACCAAGAAGTTAGGATATAACTTTAATGATATCATGGATGATTACTTTAGCAAATTCCAAGAGAAAATGCACAACAGGTACAGGATCCCACCACAGCTGGTCAAAAAATACAAGGACAATATATGTTTTGAAGTCGACACTAATTATTGCTATGTAATTGCTGTTGAACCAAGGATTCAGTCGTTGCAACCAATAGGTTATGAAATTGATTATGATATCACACGGCAACAAATTGATGCCTACCTATCATTGCTAAGGCATGCAACTGAATTAAGGTATGGAACCTATGAAGAGGTGAAGGAGAAAGTAAAAATGAGCATTGTAGTTCCTAAGGCTACAAGAAAAGCTACAAAAATGATAAAAACTTTATCTGAAAAATTCGGAGAAGAATCCTCATCTACACCTATCAAAGGCAATCTTGCCACTACCAAGGAAGAATCAGAAGCACGGGAGGCTACAATAACATTGAGCACAAAGTTACCAAAGGGAAAAGTTCTAAAAAGAAAGAAACAGGACATCACAAAGGCCCTATCGACTCCACCAACAAAGAGACCCAACACCAGAGCATCAGCTGCATCACCGAGCAAGAAACAAAAGACTGTTGCCGTTTCTATGGTAACAAAGACTTACAAGAAATCTACTCGGAGACTCATTTTGGCAAAAGAGTCGAGTGATACAGAGTCTGATGATGCAAACAAATTCCAGATTGTGAAGAGCAAAAAGGTAAACATTCACGGTGTTGAAAAATTTTGTGCCAATCTTAAAGAATGCGTAGGATTTGCAGGATTTAGATATGTTAAGTATGAGTCTAGGAATAATGATGAGAAACAACAGATTGAAGAAGCTATCATATGTACACTTCTGAAATTTTGGTTAGCACCATTAGAACTAGCAAAGTCACTTCCAAGTGAACTCTACTCACATATTGATAATAGATAGAAATATGCAATGGATTTAGAGAGACAAATAAGAGAAAGAAGTCTTGTCCATTTATTTCCTAACATGTCTGTAGTTGAAATCAAGGAGCATTTGTCCACATACAGTTCAAAATTTCTTGTGAAACAAAGAGCCTTAAAATTGATGAATGGGCTATATATTGATGTGGAGAATGAGACTAAGGCCAAGTGGTAGGAGATCTTCAAACAAAAGGATGTCGGTGAACAATCTCAAATTGAAATTGTTGACGTCATCGAGCAAGATCCAGATGTCACCGAGCAAGGTCCAGACCCGGTTGACACTATACAAATTGATGAAGATGTAATGGATGAAGCCGCACCAGAGCAGGAAATGATTGAAGGCACCACTTATGCAAATCTTGTGTCTAGTGAATCAGTCTTAGAACAAGTTTAGCCGTATCTACCGATGAAGCCACTAGTCCCAATCGAAGCTCCCAAGGACATCGAACAAGTTACCGAAGGTAACAAATCTGAAGCTGTAGAAGATACAAGTAACAAATCTGAAGCTGCAGTAGACACAACCAAAGATCAATCGTCTCAAGCACAGACAAGCACAACAAATATTACAGTTGAGACCCCTAGCACCAAGCCATCCAAAGACACTGCAACCGCTACAGGAATAGTCCAAAGTGTTGCATCTACCAAGCAACCTACCAATGGACAACAAGCCTCACAAGCACTTGTCTTAGTGCCCCAAACCAAAGGAAAAGAGAAGAAGGTGAGAAAGCATGGTTTTAAATTTGACTTATCTAAACTGATCGTGTTGCCCAATGTCGACATTTCCAAATTAAAAGGGCAAGCACTCACTGAATTTGGTGAACTATGCAAAGCAAAGGCCGAACAAGAGAAGCAACTGGCCATACAGAAAAAGCACAAGGTACTTCAAAAGGTTAGGACACTGCTCATAGAAATGCTACCATCAGCAACAGTGTCAACCAATGCAGGCATCCATATTCAGTTGGATGAACTCCTTAATCAGATTGAAACATCTAGAGTTGATGCATCTGAGTACCTAAGAAAGCTCAAGGCTAAAGAGCTCACAGCAAAAATGATAGAAGAAGTCCAAAAATCAATTGTTGTTGGCAAGGTAAAACTTGTAAAATTCATTGTTGAGTTGTCCCCTCAACTCAAGCACATTCTTTATTTATTCCAGAAATTGTGTACATTTTCTTTATTTATTAAAGACATCAAAAATAAAACTGATGCAATTGAGAAAGAGATCACCAATCTCTCATCCAAGTTGACCATTGAGCCTAATTCAGTTCAGAATTTTTACAAAAAGCTACAACAGCTCATGGCTCAACAGTTAGAACTGAGGAATGAAGAGCATAAAATTAGGATGGATATAATGACCCTTCAAACATTACTCCTTCCTCATCTCTCATCAGTACAGGAGCAGCTCAACCGAGCTACAAGCTTATCAACTACCCAAGAGGGAAGCACTTTTGATGGCTTGATATCACTCTTATCTGATATTCAAGCATAGAACTCATTAATGGAAAGTCTCAAGGACTCACTCTCAGTCGCCCTCACTGACGCCCGAACCAAGTATAAGACTATTTTTTATCAATTACTGCCTCCGGATGCAGATTAAGTTTCTAATGTTTGTCAAAAAGGGGGAGTAATATTATGTTACTACACAGAGGAAAGCCCAGCAAAGGGGGAGTAATTCTATACTTGAAGAGTAGTACAGTTTTGATAACACAATTTTGAGTATTGTATACAAGGGGAGTATACCAAGTAGAATATACAGAGCATTCAGAGCACACAAGTATAGAACAGAACCGAATATGCAAAATTCAGAGTTATGTACCGGATAATGATAAGGGGAGTATATTTGCATATACTATTGACTATTGTACATATTGTCAAGTATAGTCATTTTGTCAAGTATATAGTTTTTTGAGTTATGAATTTGTAAGTAGTTTTTGTCAAACATTTCAACTAATGTCAAAAGGGGAGATTGTTACTACTTATCAAATTGCCATTAGTTTCATATCCAAAGCCATACTATATTCTAGTTAGTTAGTATTACCGAATCATGTAGTCGGTACACATAGAGAAGTCAGTATGAATAGTCTAGTCGGTTACTGAAGAAAGTAGTCACAGAACACAGTATTCATCGAGCTGCTTACCGAGTAAAGTTTAATGGCTACCAAGTAGTAATGTTAACTCACCGAGTTGACATTCATCGAGAGAAACGTTTTACCAGATACACTGAGCCTGGACATGCACATGAAAACGTGTTACAAGATCGAGGCACATCTAACCGTTTTTGCATTGGGAATTGCATTAGGAGATTATGTATGATTACAAGGCCAATCTAACCTATGAGATATTTTGTTTAGTTATTCATTCAAAGAATCTTTTTGTAAGATCGAAGAAATGAATCAGATCACCGCTGTAAGAGATCTATATATACAGCTTGATTCTAGGGTTAGAAATATAAGACACATGATGTGATATGAGATACAATGAGATGATATGATGTGATATGAGATACAATGAGATAGCAGTGTGTATGAATGAAGGAAGACTGTTACAGAGACATAGAGAGGTCACCGAGAAGGTTATCAATGAACAGTCGAAGAATAGAGTAAACAAAAGGGTTTACCGAGTTTCATTATGGGTTACCGAGGTATGCTACAAGCTAGGTAATCTTATTCAAAGCACATAGAATCTGCTTTAGCATTTCAGATGTAAAGTTGTAGATATTTGTAAAGATTATATTGTAATATTTTGAAGTTGTAAGAGAAACCTTTAACAGGGTAAAAGACTCTAACCAAGTCTATAAATTGTAAATCCTTTAACCAGGTGCTAAACTTATATAGTGTTGTAAAAATCATTTAGTAAGATAGATCTAACTGATCTTAATAGTCCTAACAGGGTAAGCTATCAGAAATAGCTAAATGTAGCTCTAACCGAGCATTCTTTATTATTGCAGTAGTGAAGTTGTGGGTGCCATCCCCACCGTAGTTTTTCTCTCTAACGAAGAGTTTCTGCGTGACCAAAATATATGTGTTATGGAGTGAATCATGTGTGATTGTTATCTGTAGATTATAGTTTTATTTTATGTTACTGCACTATTCTGTTTATGCATAATAGTAAGGTTATTATCAGAAAAAAGTTTTGGAGTACTGATTCGCCCCTCCCCTCTCAGTACATTAGCTCTCTATATTGGGCCTAACACATTATACTCTTTTATATTGGTTTTGGTGATCTAGAAAGCATAATTGATCATATCAGATGATCCGATTTTGCAGTTTGTTTATCTGCTCAGTGCTTTGCAAAGTGCAGTATTTCCTCCGGTATATTCTGGTGTGATTAGATCTTGAGATGAGATTTTGGGAGATTGTTTTAGATGGTCTTGTGTATCTTCATTTCAGATGGTTTATGATTTTGTGCTTCACAAGTTATCTTTTCTTCGTGACAGTTGTTGTTGTTTGAGTGTTCTTGAGTTTCAGATGTTGATCGATGAATATTTGATAAGTGGTTTTGGTATAACTATTACTGATGATTCTAATGTGCTTGTCGGTGTTTCGTAATTGTGTCCTATTTGTTTTGATGATCCTCATTGATCGTTGTGGGAGCTTTTGGTGATTTTGCTAAACCAATGATGTTCTTTGTGTTATGCAGTTTTCTTGATGGTGTAGCATGTTGTGGTTGATCTTGGCATGATTTTTAGTGGTGTTGCCTATTTTGAGATATGGTTTAGGACAATGTTATGTCATGCATATCATTATATTGGTCCAGTGGTTGATCTTTGTATCGTGTGATAAAATTTTGTAATTTTGAGTTGAGGGTTTAGCCAACCTTATTGTCAAGGTCGATGATTTGTATAAATAGGTGGTATAGTCATGTAATTTTGGTATCAAGAATGTGCCTGCATTATCAAAGAGTGGCATATGTACAAACAAGTAATTCATCCTTCGATATTATGATTGATCAGAGATCACTGTACTAGAGCAGACAAATGTGCTTAATCAGAATTGTCATTAGGCATTAGAATATGTTGTTATGGCAATTCATTTGATTCTAGATTATTATCCAAACATTTTGTAAGTCAGTGAGACTAATTTGTAAGGTAGTGAACCTTCCTTGAGATTTGTATCCTTCCGAGTTATTATATTTTAAGTTGTAAGCTCTAGGAAGTGTGCCTAAATGTTTTTGATAAAGATAAATGAGTTTTACAAGGACCTGAAACCAAAAGTTTTACAAAATTTGGCCATCAACCAAATAGACATGAACCAACATCAAAATAGGGGAGCACCCCCGAACAGTTGCAAAAGAAAAATAGACATAGACAAACAAGACAAAATAAAAGAAAAACTCTCAGTTAAGAGAGAGCACTAGATCCTTGTTCTTCTGGATGGAAATCTTGTTGATTTCCTCTAGTTCCTCCATAATGAATCTGGAGGTACTCTTGTTGCTACTCCTACTCCTAGTTTTGGAACTAGAACCAGTGGTTTTTCTATCTCTAGTAGCTATATCTTCCCCTCCAAGGTCTTTCTCCGGTTCACTGTGGTAGGATTTGTAATCAACAACCATGGCATTGATCTTTTCAAGACCCTTTATACTATTGTTCATGGCTTCTTTACTTATGTCAACTAGGTTCTTGAGATTTTTCTTAATCTCCACCATAGACTGTTCCACCATTTCAATTCTTTGTTTGTGATTGCATTTCATCACCTAGACTTCCTGGGAGAGCTTTTGGATCATAATCATGAGTTTTTCAGATTTGATGGGCTCAGGGGAAGTAGTGAGTATATCAATAATATCTTTAAGCCCCACTTTGAGGGTATCAATTTCTCACTCCACCCACTTCCAATAGCTCTCCTGGCTTCTGGTAGCTTCCATAACCAAGTTCATCAAATTGTCAATCCTTTATATCCCACTATTATCTACCTTGGCCATGGTCCCCTATTTTTCTTTCAGGACATTGAAAGGGATGTCCAATTTAATTTCCTGATTTGAATTCTTCGGACCATAGTCTTTGGCTACTAGCTTCTTATTTTTAGAGAGGGGCTCAATGTTAGAGATTAGTTTGTTGGTGGTTTTGTATTTGATAGCTGCCCATCTGGGAGGATTCTTACTGCTAAACATCCCAGGGGTGACCATCATCTCCCCTTCTTCCGTAGGTTTATAATCAGGGTCATCAAGAGGAATGCCACTATCCTCCAAAACCATTTCTGAGTCAAAAAACATCCTGGATATTAGTCTGTTGGCCAGTCTCAGTTAGAGAGGGCAAAAATTCAAGGGATTGAGCATACTCCATGATGAGCCCAATAAATACTTAGTGGAGAACAAGGTTGTTTGGATTCTCCAAATATTTTTGTAGGCTATTTTCTAAAGAGGAGGCCAGATAGAAAGGAACAAAAATGATTTTACCATGCCTAAAATGATTCAAAATGGTAAAATGATAGGAAAAGATGTTGGCATATCTACCATCGAGCATAATATCCTTCATAATAGGCCCGACCATGTCAGCCTAGGGAGCCTTAAGATCTTTTCTGTTGTAGTTGCCACCAGCCATCTTGGTAACTCTAGAGATCCATATCTTTATCAAATAAACCCGTCATGTCCTCCTCTCTAGTTTTCCTGTCCCTATAAAATCTTCTACCAGTCATCGCCAGACCAGTGACCATCTCTACTAGGGTTTCATCAGTCTGATATTCAGTGCCATAAGCCCTCAAGCTCCCTTTTTTCCACCCATTTACAAATGCCTCCATGAGTAGAGGAGAAGGGCCATGAAGTCGATCGAAGAAGGGGACAATTCCCCCATCAAGGACTTCCTGCCACACATCCTTGTCTTTCTTCCATTTCTCACAAGTAGAAGGTTCTTGCCTATTCTTGTCCCCACCCATTATGCTCTTGGTCATCGAGTAGCAGAAAATGGGCCACACCAAAGAAGGCACTGACCAGTCGTAAAAAATGGGCCACACTAGAAAAGTCTCCAAATAGTAGCACAAAATAGGCCACACAATAAGATAGAAAATATAGGCACCAGGGAAGTTTCTAGATCTTCGGTTAGGGAAAACAAAAAAGAGTCGTTTCTCCATTAACTCTATCAAATCATGATGAAAGATCATTGATTAACGCAGGTGGGTGTAATCATCACGAGCCAGCTCGCACAAATTTTTGGGGAATGCACCCCCACTACTCCATCATTTTGTCGCCACGTATCCCACTGCCAAGTTGGCCAGTAGATTTGCCACTTTATTGTCTTCCTAGTATACATGCAAGATTTTAAAATCTGCCAACTCATTTATAATATCTTAGCAATCCTTGATTAGGTTAGTCGTCATCTAGCTTGGATCCGTGCGTCCACTCAAACAATTGATAGTGTTTAGCGAGTCAGACTCCAACCAAACTTTAGTACAGCCTTCTCTTTTAGCCATGTGTAACCCAATGTGGGCATCATTGGCTTCCACATAGGGGTTAGTCTGGGTGCCCAGAGGGAGCACCACCGCAACAACTAGCAGACCAGGATGATTCCTAGCCACTCCCTTGAACCCGACCGACCCAAGATTCCCTTTAGCCACCCCATCCACATTGATTTTGATCCAACCCATAGGGGGAGGATACCAAAGACCATTTTGTCTACACTTCTTGGTTTTGTGCACTGGAAAGACAATATTCTAGTCAATTTGCCACCAATTGATAGTATCCCAATCCTCCTGGAGAGTAGGGTGGTAAGTGCAAGAAGTTGTGTCCACTTAATGTGGAAGTTTTGGACTTAGTTAAAAACTGGAAATCAGGAGGAAAGAATAGGAGACGAATCAGGATCTCATTTACTCTTAGCATCCCGAGCCTAAAACCAAATGAGATCCCGTGGGCCCCGGGATCTTGAGCCTAGAACTCCAAATGGGATCCCGTGTTGAAATGAAATGGGAGGGCCCTGGGATCTCGAGCCTAGAACTCCACATGGGATCCTGTGTTGAAATGAAATGGGATCCCGTTTCATTTCAACACGGCCCGTTTCATTTCAACACGGGATCCCATTTCGAATATATAAAAAACAATTTTAAACGAAATGGGATTCATTTTTGCCATACGGGATCCCAATTGAAGGAGTGGAGCCCTCCCAAAAATTGCCAGCAATCTACCTTCAAGTCTTCCAGGTATGCCCAACACCTATTTTTATTCAATAATTCATATTTAGATTAATTTTTTATTTAAAAAATTAGATTTTTAGTTTAAAAATTATTTCTTTTGTTAATGATTTTTAGTTTCAAATTTATTTTTTTGGTTAGAAATTATTTTTTTAGCTTAATAATTTTTTTTTTCATTAGAAAAGTATGTTTTTAGTTTAAAAATTAGTTAAATTTAGTTTGAATTTTTTTTATGAATTGATTAGATTTGGATTTTTTTTAAACGAATAAATTTAATAAAAAAGTTGAAAACCTTGAAATGAAACCAAAAACCCCAAAAAAATCAAATCCAAAACATTTAATTTACAAGACCAAAATGAAAATGAAAATGAAAACTAAAACCAAAAAATTACAACAAAAATGAAACTCTTTAAAACATCTAAATTGTATACAACATAACCCCTATGACCACTTAGGATCACATCACGTCCAACCCCTTACAACCACATATGACCCCATAGGATCAGCCATAGTGTCCAAAGGGGTCATGTATGTGGTCCTAAGGGGTCATGCATGTACATTGTAGAACACATGCGTGTATCCCTTTAAGCCATCTCCTATTTTCAAATTCATTCCCCTTTAAGCCACATTTTTCCTATAATTTATTTTGAGCCATGTCTATATTATACCATGAGTTAGAATGCGTGCATGTGTGTGACAAGCCTTTACTAGGACTACATTGTGTTCTAATGGGTCATAATCTAGTCCTAAGGGGTCACGCATGTGTTAGAGAACATGTGTGACCCCTTAGGACCACATATGACCCCTATTACCATCCTAGTAGTTAGGGTATATTGTATACACTAATTATAGGATGTTAAAAGGACTCATATGTGGTCCTAAGGGGTCACACATGTGTTAGAACACATGCGTGACCCCTTACAACACAATGTGGTCCTAAAGGCCCATCACACACATGCCACTTTTTAACATTTATGTACACAAGATGTACCCCTTATGACCCAACTTGACCACATAAGATCTCATATATTGTCTACATACGTCCTTCCCCTTAAGTCAGGTGTCTTAAATGATTAATTACAAAATTTGTAGATGTTAAATTTAAAATTCCTATTCTAAGTACGTGAAATTAACTAATTAACTAATTACGACTATACCCCTCTTAAAACATACTATTATGATCATACCCATTTTAATGTATACTAGGACCTATTAACTATATATATTATTAAATGCCATAAATTAAATAGCATAATAGGTCCTATTAACTATATATGAAATTAAGTAATTACAATCAAATTAAATAGAATTACTTGACCAAGTATTAAGGGGATCCCATTAAGACACATGTAAAATTAGGACATGGGGATCCCAGTAGTAATTATTTATTTAAAACGATCCCCTTAAGCCATATGTGTGTCCTATATTTAAAGTAGTTCTTCTTTCCTTTACTTGCCACATACATCCTAATTAGGCCTATCATCTTAAGCCACATACATCCTAATTAGGCCAATCCCTTTAAGTCATGTGTCTTAAATGATTAATTATAAAATTTGTACATGCTAAATTTGAAATTCCTATTCTAAGTACATGAAATTAACTAATTGCAACCATACTGGGCTCTTAACATACTTTTACGACAATTCCCCTTTTAACATACTAGGACCTATTAACTATATATATTATTAAATGTCATATATTAAATAGCATGTAGTAGGTCCTATTAACTATATATTCAATTTATTAAACTTAATTATGATCAAATTTAATTTAATTTCGACCATGTCCCCTTAAGACACATGTAATTAGGAAATGCACATACATCCTATAATTTAGGCATGTCCCCTTAAGCCACATACATCCTAAAATTTAGGCTTGTCCCCTTAAGCCACATACATCCTATAATTTATAGATGCTAAATTTGAAATTCCTATTCTAAGTACATTAAATTAACTATTTACAACCATACAGGCCTCTTAACATACTATTACAACAATTCCCCTTTTAACATACTAGGACCTATTAACTATATATATTATTAAATGCCTATATATTCAATTTATTAAACTTAATTATGATCAAATTTAATTTAATTTCAACCATGCCTGTTAATATATTCTTAAATACCATATATTAAATAGCATGCAATAGGTCCTATTAACTATATATTCAATTTATTAAACTTAATTATGATCAAATTTAATTTAATTTTGACCATTTCCCCTTAAGACACATGTAATTAGGAAATGCACGTACATGAAATTACGAGTATGTGCATGAAATTACGAGGTCATGTACACCCCTTTTAACATGTATATTATTACGACCATACCCCTTAAGCCACATGTGTCTCCTATTTAAAGTTTCTTCCCCTTAAGCCACATACATCCTAATTAGGCCTATCCCCTTAAGCCACATACATCATAATTAGGCCTATCCCCTAAAGCCACTTGTCCTAGTTAGGCGAATCCCTTTAAGTCATGTGTCTTAAATGACTAATTACAAAATTTGTAGATGCTAAATTTAATTATGATCTATTTAGGCCTATCCCATTAAGCCAAAATTATCCTATTTCTAGTTTGATCCCCTTAAGCCATGTGTCCTAACTTTAGACCAATCCCCTTAAGTCATGTGTGTCACTTGATGATTAATTACAAACATTTTCATAGATGTTAAATTTTAAAGTCCTATACATGATCATATTATATGTAAAAACGTACATGTTCTTGATTTCATATGTACACATTAAATTTTTTATCATTTATCTCTCTATAGAGCTTGTATATGTATATATGTTTACAATGTATATATATGTAGATTGTACATGTTTTAAAATTATTTGTAATTTAAATTCATGTTTTAGTTTCAAAAGTTAGATTTTAAATTTTTATTTGATTTTTAATTAAATGTATGTGTACATGTATATATATATATATATATATATATATATATATATATATATATATATATATATATGCAGAGCTCAAATTACATACATGCCATCGCATGGATGTGTTTGATATAGAAGATTTACTTAATGCAACAGGGCCTCAACCCCCCCCAAGATGACCTTGTCCATGGTGCATCACCTCCACCCCCACCTCCACCCCCACCCCCTCTTCCACCTCCACCCCCACCCGATCATCATCCTCCACCTCCTGATTCTACTTAGGCTCGATTTCGAGCCATTATTGATGAGAATGTTGTTTTCATATAGGGAAAAGTTAATGAGATCCTTAGAGCACCACATATATCCCCACACATGCACCATTTTATATCGAAGATGCAAAATGTTATTGATGCAATTAGGTGTGTAGATGCAAAGCTCGATTCACATCGAGCATGGAGAGAGGAGAGATGTCAATTTTATTCTGATGGTCTCTCCTATAAGGATATTTTGAACCTAAGAATAGACAAATCTCACCTTGTTCCTTATTTTTCAAACCCCATCACAGGTGAACCCATTGTACCAAACAAATCCCGCATATCCATGGGGTGATGTACACATTGGGGCATGGCCGATAATTTTTGGGATTAATGGCAGATGGTATTTGACACCCCACCACATGCTAACTTAGAGTGCCCTTTATACTTCTTGACCCCAATAGACCTGCCTATTGCTAGGCCATTATGGCTCCTATGCCTATTATACCTATGATTGTTCATCAGTATTCTGTTATCTCCACATTAGAATCATTGACCACACTCACTAGTAGCCTTAGTCAGCAGATAACTGATTTGTTGGACCGTGGCGATATTGACACGGGTGAGGATGATGTTGACATGAGTACAACCATTCCACGTACATTGACACCTCATTTTTGTACGAGTTGCCATCGACTATGCTATGGGCCTTGTGATGGTCCACGCCTTGCTTCGAGTTCACATCATGGTCCATCCTCTTTAGCTGCATAGGAAGCATCCACTAGTCATGATACTATTGGTTCATATGTCGATTTTCTTTGTGTCGATGATCATCCCATAGATCATTATTTACGTGGTAAATAGGTATGGGGAGATCTAGTACATACATACAGTTTGCACTATATATATATATATATATTTAAATTTACATAATCTATATAGATCTATCTATCTATATGTCTTCACTATTTACGCATGTACATGTCTCCAACCCATGTTTGGGGCGACTACAACACCGACTTCCACGTCGGATTATCCACCTGCCACTGTGGTGAGTGTAGCTCCTCCAACATCGGTTGTTGCGGATGAGCAGAGAGATTCAGTATGTTGACACTCTATCTTAATTTATATATATATTTAGAAATTTAATTTATTTTGTTCATCAAACTTACATGATATTTTAAATAAATAAATAAATATCATACAGTTGATTTGATATCTAGATTTAATTAATTTTGTTGTACAGGTGGACATGAACATCAGGATGAGTTTACATTCAGATGGGCCATATGATCATCCTGATCCTCTTGTTAGTTTTCTGCAAACATCGTCTGCATTTCAGGTATTTAATGTTGATTTAAATAAAAAAAAATTGATACAAGTTTCAAAGTTTTTATTTAAAAATTAAATTAATTTGTATATTATATTAATATATGTACATGCATGCATATAATTGACACATGCAACTCTTTTTTAAATACCTTGTAGGATCTTATTGATAGTGGAGTTTTTGTTGATGTCGCCCTAGATACAATGCATAGAGGAGATGATCTGAATCAGGTACATGCGTATGAACATTAAATTATATCTAGTTCAAAATGAACATTTTAAATATAAATTTAAATTAAATTTCTATTTTAAATCATTGATCTTGATCTATATATATGTGTACATGTACTATATAGCATGAGATACCAGTACCATCGATTGCCCCTATAGCACCTAGAGATGCAGAGCCCTTAGTGGAGTCTAGAGGAGATGAGCCTACTCATGTACACGTATGTGCTATTGAACTTATAATTGAAAATTTTAAATTGTTTTTAAATATATATATATATATATGTGTGTGTGTGTGTGTGTGTGTGTGTGTGTGTGTGTGTGTGTGTGTGGACATGAACTACGTAGAACTCTCACAAACTTGAACATTTTTGTCTTGCAGAGTGGATCTTCTCCTCTTTGTCTGCATGGCTTGAAGAGGAATCTAGAATGATTTAGGGCTTACAGTCGCCTTGATTTTAGGGGCTAGATTTGTTACATGTTTCATGTAGTTTACTGACATTTCATCATTCCATTCCATGGGACTTGTTTATTTTGCGCACTTTGATTATATATTTCATTTTGAGCATGGACTTGACGTACATGTGTACATGTGTACACATGGACTTGTTTATTTTGCACGTACACTTTGATTATATTTCATGTTGACCACATGTGGACTTGTTGAACATCACACATCTAGACTTGATATACATATATGCACGTGTACATGTGATATATATATATATATATATATATATATATATATATATATATGTATGTTTTACATTCGAGTGTTCACTTCTAGTACACATACATACATGTGTTTCATGGACAAGATATTTATACATATATTTATTTATTTATAATCATCTGGAGCTATGTAAATTTCATTTATTTTTAATCTAAATCTATATACATGTGTATGTGTACGTACATGATACTAAAAATAAATAAATACATTAAAAATAAATAAAGCTTGCTATTGTTTAAGTAGAGATAAAATAAATAAATACATTAAAAATAAATGAAGCAAGTGCAATTGAAGACATATACACACGAGCAATTGATATTTATAAAAATAGCACACTTGTACACATGTACATATATATACATTAAAAATAAAACACTTGCAATTTTGATATTTTTCAAAATAACACATGTACAAACACATTGTATACATTAAAAATTCAATTCAAAGCAATTGATAATTTCTAAAATAACCATGTACATGCACACATACATACATACTAAAAGCTTAAATATAAAAAAGTTTAATCCAGGTGCATCTCTTGAATATATAATAATTCAGCTTCATCCACATCTTAAATCTATATATTAAAGTCTAACTCAATATTCTGAAATATAAATTATTATATAAGTTTGATCCAATCTAAGACATTAAAAGCAGTTTCAAAAGTTATCTAGATAAATTAGATCTCCACAGTTTCAAAAGTGATCTAGAGATTTTAAATTAGATCTCCATAATTAAAAGCATGGTTACAAGATGTACCTACATGCACACAAAAAATAAATTAATCAGAACTTAATTAGAAATAAATTATTAAATGCATGTATATTAACTAAGTCAAATTTAATTAAAAATGCAAAAATAAATTAACCAAGTCAAATTTAAACAAAAAAATGATGGATACATACCAATTAGGACATGGCTTAAAAGGGGAAATTATTTAAGCAATTGAACAATTTATCATTGAAAAACATCAAATATAGAAATTAAAACTAAACATTTAACAAAAGATGTGGTACTTACCAATTCATTGGAAATCTTGATTTAATTCTAAAGATTCATGATCTCATTTCACATGCCACCAACAACAAAAAACTACATTAAGATAAACCTACAACAACAAAAAATAGTTAGATATATTTTATATATAGGATTTAAATCTAGGGGGGTGAATTTAAGTTAAAACTACCTAGACATGTGGCTTAAGGGGAAATTAACTAATTGGGACATATGGCTTAAAAGAGGATCATTTGAACTAAATTATAGGACATGGCTTAAGGGGAAATTAATTGATTAGGACATGACTCGACTTAAGGGGATGGGTGTACAAGTGGGACATGTGGCTTAAGGGGATGAAACTAGAAATAGGACATGTGCCTTAAAAAAGGATCATTTGAATGAAAATATAGGACATGGCTTAAGGGGAAATTAATTGATGAGGACATGACTCGGCTTAAGGGGATGTGTGTACAATTGGGACATGTGGCTTAAGGGGATTAAACTAGAAATAAGACATGTGGCTTATAAGAGGATCATTTGAACTAAATTATAGGACATGGCTTAAGGGGAAATTAATTGATTAGGACATGACTTGGCTTTAGGGGATGGGTGTACAATATAGACATGTGCCTTAAAGGGATCAAAATAATAAGGACAAAAAAAATTAGAATCTAGATGGAAGCGCAAAATAGTCATGTTCACATTTTAAATGAATTATGAAAACCTATATATATTTAAAAAGCAATTTATATCAATTTAAATCATTTCAGAAGACATGTAATTTTAAAACAAGTATACATACCTGTATATATTAAATACTTATTCCATTACATGTAACACAATTTTATAAGAGCTCTCAATAAGGGGATGGACCTATATATATCAAACAATAATATTTAAACCATCTACATGATCAAATGGTATGTAATAAAAATAATTTATATATTTAATATATATATATATATATTAAATATACATGTACATATATACATACATACATTTAATTTATACATACCTCTTTATTTAAATACTTATTCCATTGTACCATCTGCATCCTCTCTTTTTTCCAAAGCATCTATAATTGTCTCGTGATCTTCCATAAAAATTGTCCACAACTGTTTATTACTAGGTCTGCTGCGATATCTCACTAGTTGTATATTTGTTGCAATAATCAAATGTGAGTAGTGTATTATCTTCTTCCTTGTCAAATATTTCCTTAGCCAAGTTCCAACAACTACCACTGAAGCAGTCAAATAATGAAAGCCATTGTCATCTTCTCGAGGATTAACTAGTTTGTGTTTAGTCTCAACACATCGATCCAACCAATATTTTGTTTCCTCTTCATTATCCTCAGGTGCAACAATGACATACACATATCCTAGAGAAACAAAAAATTAATAAATTATCAAAATTTAGAATTAAAAAAATACCATTTTTAATTTACACTAAATATAAAAAAATTTGACACTAATTTTATTAATTGGCCAACAAAATAATAAAAAATGATTACCTTTCTTTATAAGTTTTGAAACACAATCGTAATCATTTGATGCAAACAGTTCATCATTATCTTTAATTGTGTTAATCTGATCTTGTGCTTGAGTAGTAGTCAATGATATTTGATTCCAATCTTCAACCCATTCAGTATTCTCACATACATCAGAGTCACCTAAAATACAAAACTAACAAAAGCATGCAAGTTCCCTTATCCATACAGTCCATGTGCTTGCATTTGAACTCTTAAATGAATGCCATTTTGCCGATCCATTAATTGTCTCAAAATCAAGTTTTGACACAATGTTTTCCTCTTCAACTAACCAAAAGAATCGTTGAACTGTAGAGTTCACACTTGATCCAATAGATAATGTTGTGTTGCACCAATCTACAATTGCACGTGCATCTTTAAATTTTACATTATCTTCAAATTTAAATTGCTCTCTAGCAAGAATTCTTTTAACACATGCACCAGCTCCATCATGTTCTCCTTTACCATGTCCAGCTTCAAAAAACCTCCATATATGTTAGATATTGTATTCCTTGTGAGCCCTACTTAACCAATAAAACATTCGAGCATTCTTGAATTGTCCAGTACAATTATCTGACCAAATAAGATGTTATGTCATCTGGATTCCTCTTTCTCTTATATTTCTATAAAATATGCTAAAACAATATTGAAAATTTTTTGACGAGTGCATCTTATTATCACTCACATAGAAATGATACTCCCTTAGGATTTTTCTACCATCCTCTATGCTATCATCTACGTGTCTATAAACAATATGAACAAAAATAGAAACTTGAGTGGAATTGTAATATTGAGAATGAATTTCCTCTTGTGGCTTAAGAGTATAGTTTTATAAAAAGTCCACCACTGATAGTATACTCCCAACTGGAAATGTATTTCTACATGTGCAAAATTGAGAATCAAGCCATCTAGCATGTTGAGAGTGTGTCACATATTTTGGTACAATCTTACTTTTAAATTCTGACATGAATGCATGTACACTAACCTTCTCTGTGATTAAATCGACACGCTTTCCTATTTTCCCATCCTCTAAGGGATACTCAACATTCTTAAATCTTCTAACATCCACTAGTTGTTGTCCAAAATTAGTTTCACTACTCTCATGCATACCTTCTACTAGTGATGAAAAATTGCCACAACTAGAACATTGTCTAGAGATACATGAATGTAAATAAAATAATTGCCCATCAACTCTTTGACAAAATAAACTTGCTACAAATTCGTTGATTGATTCAGGTGGCATGTCAATACCACATTCCTAGATAAGCATGTTACTATGCAAAACACAATGTATGTATCGAAAAACATCATAATAGTAATGAAATTGCATGTGTGTTTTACAACAACAAGAGACTCTTTGCTTGTTAATTTTCACATACCAGGGCTTGCATTTTTCAAATGATCTTTGACTTATAGTAATATTTCCAGGTAACAAAACTTTATCCAAAAATTTCTATAAAATTCAGTTTGAGTTGTGTCTAATAGGTGTTTTGGATGAGGGTCACGAATTTTACACCCCACTCTCAACTTTAGAACATCTCTAGCATTAGATGACACCCTTGTATTATCATGCCAAAACTTTTCAACCAAATATTTCTCTTCAATATTCAATTTCATATTTGACCTACAAAGTCTACCTCTAAAACTCCAACTTTGGTTGATTGGATAACTTTCAATACTTTCTCTTCTTTTAGCTGCTCTAACCAATGTTTTAGGATGCATCTTTAAAATTCCACTAATGTTGCTTACCATCCTTTTATTCAAGGTTGCTTTATTCACTATGGCAGTTGTTATAGCTCGTCATGCCGCATTCTTACCTTTAGATCGACTCATTGTACCAATAGATTCAATGGCACTTGCAACAATAGACATAGCATGCTTAACAAATTCATCTTTTTTTTATGGTTTCACATAGATGCCTATTTTTTTCATCACTTTTCTCATTTTCCACATTCTCATTAGTTGCATCATAAGTTGACATTGAATTGCAAGTTTTTTTTGATAAAAAAATTCTTTGCATATTCTATTGGCATATGTTCTTATCTGTCTCCAAGAAATCTTACTAGGAAGATTATCCAGAACCTTTTTTCAATTTTTATAAAAAAGTTTCCCTGATCTTCAACAATTGGAGGATTTTCATTTTCACCATGTTCAAAAGGATTTTCACTTTCAACATTCAAAAGAATTTCATCTTTACCAACATGAAGGTTTTCATTTTCATGGACAATTCTATCAATCTCAACATTGGTATATCCAGCTTCTACTAAATCATCAATATGAATATCACCTATAATCACATTATCCATGTCTTACAGAGAAGGATTTGAAGATGTACCTGGTTTTGAGGATGTTGTACTTGGAATATTCTTCATAATTGTTTCATTCACATCAACATCATCCATAATTGCATCATCTACGTCCCTCTGATCCCCCAAGGCATCATCTTGAATCTTTGTCTCTTCCATTGTTGTGGATCCAGAGGCATCAGGATTATTCATTTGTCGAATCGTCATTCTTCTATCCCTTTGACGTTTGGCCTCCTTCTCTCATTCTTCTTGAATTTCCTCGACGGTCAATTTCCTCCTTTGTTTCTCCTAATGACATTGTTTAGACCCCATGACTAAAAACTTATGCAATAAATGCCACCTTCAAAAAATGGATCTGAAATTGCAACAAAAGAGCATCCAAAGGACAACTAAATCATAATATATCATGTAAAAATTCCCACATTTGAAGACATGTTTTATTATGTTAAATGATCATTTATTTATACAATTCCAAAAAAAAAATATTAATGAAAAAACAAAACGGGATCCCGTGTTGTTTTTTATTTTTAAATAATTTGCAATATAGAACGGGATCTCGTTTTCAACATGGGATCCCATTTGTAAAAAGTTGTTTTTGGGGCCCGCTTGTAGGTTTGGAATTAGGCTTGGAAAATGGTTCGAAATGCCGAACCTGAGGCTCCGAACTGGTTTGACTTGCAACTTCAAGCCCAAATCAAGCTTCATACAAAAAAATGACTTCAAAAATATATCAAAACGCCTAATTTTTTAAATTTTTTTAAACAACAAAAACCATTATAGTACACACTATCTAGATTCCAAATATATATTTTTTTAAGAGAATGGATCAATATTTTTAATTTTAAAATAATTTCTAATGAAAGAGATCCATAAACTTGAAATAACATGGTCTTTTAAAATTTTAATAACTTTTTTGTCTTTAAGTTTTTTGAAAAAAAAAAATATGACATCAAACTATAGACAAATCTATATAGTTTAAAAAAAAAAAATTAAAAAATGTTAAAAGTTTAGGTCAAATTATGCTTGCTGTACACACGGATTTTTCAAAACAGTGATTATGCCCAATTAAAAATAACAAAAAACAAAATATATGGAAAACAATTACAAAAAAATATCCTCATCAAAGGTGAGTGAGTTATAGATCGGATAAAGGAAAATACTTTCAATTAGGTCAAATGATGCTCGCCGTACACGGGCATGGTATGGTCCTAAAAAGTGACTTTTAAACTATAGGTTTTACTAATGCCTATTCAAACTTCATTTTTAAGATCTGGGTATTAAAATAAATTACATATTTGGATAGTAGACTTCCAGCATTACATTTTCTATTACTAAATTTTTTCAAGTATCATTCTTTAAGTGCCTCAAATATTTAGGTCAAATGGGACGAAATTGAAAAAAAGGGAAAAAGCTTCCACTTTTTGGCCAAAAAGTGGACACAACTTCTTGCACTTACCCAGGGAGGGGATGGTTATTCTTTCTACTAGGGAAGAAGTGTAGAAAATCATCCTTGGTAGCAATGCAAATTTTAGTAGCCACAACAAAAGCAGGAGTTTCCAAATCCCTAAAGACTATTGTTTCTTTCTTTCCAAATGCCACAGGCAATATGTGGAAGAGATAAATTCCAGAGAACTCCTAAAGTCTGATTATCAGAGGGAAATTTACATAAAACCACATTTGGTGGACAACATCAGGGAAGATCCAATCAATGTTCCAGATGTTAAGAAAGTGAATCCGGATATCCTTGGCAAAGGCACAATGAAGGAGCAGATGGCTAGCCTCCACCTCTTTACAATGAAAACATCTATTGGTAAGGGGAATACCTCTTCTGCAAAGATTTTCAATGGTAGAGATCTTACCCTGCATAAATAGCCAAAAAAAATGTTAATTTTAGGAATGAAGTGCTTGTTCCAGATACCAGCCCAAAAGGGGGGGGAGAAGCTTCTAGAGATGAACTTATAAGCATCAGCAACCTTGAACTTCCCAGAAGAGGAGAAATTCCAAAACACTTCATCCTCCCCTTGAGAGTGGGGGATGTGAATATAATTCAACTAGGGTTGCATAGGTAATAGAGCATTATCCATAGAACTGAGGTCCGACTAGACTCCATTTCTAAAATAATCAGCCACCCAGACACCAATTTTTTTGAGACAATTCTTTGAAGGGAGGAGCCCAAACAGAGTCCGATAGGGGGCCATCACCAGTCCACCAATCATCCCAAAATCTAATTTTGGTACCATTCCCCAACATCCATCTGCAACCATGCAAGATAACCTTGGAGGAGCTAAAGAAACTGCTCCATAAATCAGAAACCGCATTGGGAAGATCATAAGTTTCCAGAGTGTTTTGGATATTCGGAATGTGGTATTTATGTTTGAATATGTCAATCCATTCATTATTCAATTTAAGACATCCCCATAGTTGTTTGGCCATCAGGGCTTTATTGAATTCTCTCAAGTTCCCGATATCGAGTCCCCCCATGGATTTATTGAATTCTCTCAAGTTCCTGATATCCAGTCCCCCCATGGATTTATTGAATTCTCTCAGGTTCCCGATATCCAGTCCCCCCATGGATTTGGGAAGGCAAACTTGAATCCAAGCCACAAGATGTAATCTATTCTTAGATTCAGTTCCAATCCACAATTTTGTTTTTTGAATTATTTCTAGTTGATCAACAATTTTGGCTGAGATTTTGAATAAACTCATAGCATAAATTGGGAGGCTCTAAAGAGAGGCTTTGAGTAGTTGGAGCTTTCCAACTTGGCTTAACAAAGCACCTTTCTACCTAGCCAATTTTTTCTATAATTTGTCTATAAGATTTTCCCAAAAGGAGTCAGGGGTCGGACCATGGCAGAGGGGGAGACCTAAATAGGAATCGGGCAAAGTTCCAACTTTACAACCAATAATCGAGGCAATCTTAAATTTCCTAAATGTTGGTGCATTCCCCATTGTAATATTTTCACATGCTATTGCAGAGTATTATCTTATTGTGGGTAGGTTCCCACCATGGCTTTTCCCTTAATTGGTGTTTCCACGTCAAAATATTGGTGTTGTGTGTTGTGCTATCAATTTGCTTATCTCTTTTGTTACTCTAGTTTATCAGATTTGTATTTGTGGTTGAGTTTGTAGATCCAGTATAAAATTGATTCACCCCCCCTTCTCAGTTTTCTCTCATTGTTGCTACCAACAGGGTTAGGGTTAATGTTAAATTTAATGTATTGTTCGATTTATTGTTTGATTCGACATAGGGTTCAGATTAGAGTTTGTTTTGGTTTAGTCTAATTTCTAATAATCTAAAAATATTAAAGTGTTAGGGTTTAATTTAGTTTATAGTTACAATTCAATCTGGAGGTAGGTCTGGTTTGAATTTCCTATAGGCTTAGGGTGCACTTTAGTTTAAGGTTTGATTAGTTTTATACTCGATATATTTAATTTGTTTTAGGGTTAGGGTTCAATTTTTTTTAATATTCAATTAGGTTTAGATTTAGGGTTTCTTTTGGTTTAGTGTTAGGGTTAGAGTTTGATTTGGTTCATGATTTAGATTCCATTTAATTTTTAATAATTTAAGAATATTAAAGTGTTAGGGTTTATTTTAGTTTATTTGGTGGGGTTAGGGTTCAATTTGGTGGTAGGCTTGGTTTGAATTTTTTACAAGGATAGGGTTCACTCAATTTAAGGTTT
This sequence comes from Cryptomeria japonica, assembly GCF_030272615.1. Lineage (NCBI taxonomy): Eukaryota > Viridiplantae > Streptophyta > Pinopsida > Cupressales > Cupressaceae > Cryptomeria > Cryptomeria japonica. Next base: position 300,747,979 of record NC_081409.1, read on the forward strand.
GACTAGGTTTATAATAAGCAATAAATTTGGTTTAGGGTTAGGGCCCAATTTGGCTTAATTTTTTTTAGGTTTAGGTTTACAATTTGATTAGATTTAGGGTTAAGGTTCAATTTCATTTAGGATTTGGGCTTAATTTGTTTAGGATTAGAGTTTCTTTTGCTTTAGTGTTAGACTTGGGGTTTCTTTTTTTAAAAGGTTTGAATTCAATTTTGTATAGGGTTTAGGCTTAATTTTCTATAATGTTAGGGTTCAAATTGGTTTATAGTCAACATTCTATTTGGGTAAGTGTTAGGTTTCAATATGAATTAGTATTAGGGTTTATTTTTGTTTTGTGTTAGCTTTAGAGTTCAATTTGATTTAAATATAAAAATTTATTTCTAAAATAATTTAAATTATTTTTATTATATTAATATTATATTACTACATTTTTAAAATTATTTGGTCAATATTAATATTATAAATTTTATAATAGATTTAATTATTCAATAGTTATGTTATTTAATTATGATATAATATACAATGAATTATATATAAAAATGTGTTTTATATATAAAAACAATGATGTACATTATTACTATTTAAAATATAAAAGCATCTTTATTCTTGTTGGGTGAAAATTTTGTCAAATCAAGAGAGCTTAAAAAATGAGGGTTTTCACCACACTATGTGAGACAACATCTCTCAGAAGGCAAGATATGGTCCCTCCTACTTATAAGATAAGGCTCCCCCTTTGTACTGCAAACTATATCCTATCTACTAACTTTACAATAATCTAGGATGATACCATTACTTTACTCTCTTTTTTCAGAGTAAGTATTAACCCAATTCTCTAATTAGAATGATTTTTCTTTCCCAAGGCTGAAAACACTTCTTATTTCTAGTGATATAAAATCTATGCTAACTTAGAAGCAAAGTGTCCATAAGAGTACAAAGCCTCTCGTTGCTCCCTTTTTCTGAAAATAACTTTGGGACGATAAAGTAATAATAAAGCTCAAAGTCTTTTTTTTATCACTATCCTATCAACCTTTACAAATAGATGCCTCTTTCTTACAATAAAATTTAAAACACAACAAAGAGGCTCATGAAAGCTCAAAGACTTTCTATGACTTCCTATAAAGATTCAAGAACAAAGATGAAATATGTGTAGCTCAAAGACTTCAACATACACTTCACCTTAAATGCACAAACGTAGAGGGTAAAAGTAGCACAAAGACTACAAGTTATCTCTTTTCTTGAGCTTGAAACATTATCTTGAAACATGATAAGTAGCTCAAATACTACAAGATTAACTTTGACAATATATCATTAATTATAAACATAATAAGTAGATCAAAGACTGAAAATTGGGTTTAAATCTCTTTCAAATAACACCACAATACTCACAATCAACTTTGAATAATGTCTTCACATTACAACTTGTTCCAACACAAAGATTGAAAACAAGTTGTCTCTTTTATTGATTATAATTTGATTTACATCTAAAAACAAGGTTTTATAGTGCTTCCCAAACCGACAAAGTTTTGTTGCATTGGCCAAAACACAGATAAAAAGATCCTAAAATATCCTTATTACAATGAGCATCCTCGTATATAGAGAGGAGAGGTGAAACATGAAACTAGGAAAGTTACAACTAGTTTGTGACCAAGTCAAAGGTAGAGTCCTATTTGACTTAGGACATATGCAGTCCTACATGTGTACTAGAGAATACATAGAATGACACTTGAGGTGTCGATCGATATTATAAAATGACAATTGAAGTGTCGATTGAAATTACAAAATACCATTGCACTAGAGATGCATAAAAAGTTGACTAAGTATCTAGAGACACATATTTATTATGAACATCCCTCTTTAGAAAATCTTTGTATCGTTGCGAGGTATCTTGCATTTGACAATCATCTGGTTTTCACAATGTTTAATGCCATTGAGGATGATAGGAAGAGCAGATAGGAGTCTTTCTTCTTGAACTTCATTGTCTTTTCCCTGGAGATGATTTTGACTTTTAAATAACACTGTAGTATAGGTAAATCATCCATACTTGTAAGGAGATCACCAACCTTCATGATCATTTGTACTAAGTTGGATCATGCATTGCATATGCCAAATTTGGTATCATTAGGGTATCCAAAACCACTATTGTATTATGGGAGAACAAGTGTAAATTGGGTCTATGAGCCCGAATTACACTAATTCTCTTTAATTAATTGTTTATATAGCTCATCTAATTTTTTTAGCTTTTTTCATTGCCATGCAGTGCAAAAATAATTATCATAGTTTTTCTTTAATTAAAAATAGATATGTAGTTTCTTCGCTTGTTTTCTTGTTTTTTATGGCTTTTTGTTTTCCTTGCAAATGCTTTTTTGGGTTTCAAATATGGTGTTACGCCTCTCGGCTAAAAAAATAGATTGAAATTATTTATTTTTAATTTAGTTCAAATGATTTATTTTTATTTATTTTTCATATACAAACTTTATATTATTATTATATATAATTATTACATATAATATTGATTAAAATATTAAATATATTACATGTTTCCTATATATTTATATTTTGTTTTTAAATATATATACAATTTACTAAAAATGTATAATTAATTTATTTATATTATTATACATTATATGGAATAGCCTTAGACGTCTGATTACTTTATCATTTCACTTGCCCTTAAGAGGAGAATGGGTATTATTTATTATTCCAAATGGTTAACCTAATACATGCTTGACAAGGTGATTATTTAAAGCTCACCATAATAAACAAATATTTTATTTGCAAATAGCAACCAATAATTAATAATTACCATATGAAAATTTTCCACAAAGCATAGTGAGTGTAGTGTGCTACATTTAGTGAGAGGATAGTAACAATAAAAATAAAAGAATCTTCCCATATATCTGTCTCCCTCCTCTCTCTTTGTCCATCTCCCACTATTTCTCTATCCCTCTCTACATATATTATTGTATATTTTTTCTCTTACTCTATCTCACCATCTATATCTCTTTATCTCTCCCCCTCTCCCTTTTTGTCTATGTCTCTCTCTACCTCTCTATTTATCTATCTCCCTATATCTTCATCTCTCCCCTCTTTCTCTTAACATGTCCGCCCCTTCTCTCTCTCTTGGTATCCCTTCCTAGACCTTTATATCTATATCTATTTTCCTCTCTATTTCTATACCTCCATATTTCTTTATCCTCCTTTTTTACTTTCTACTCTAAAATAACCATTGCCAACTATCTCTATATCTCCATATTTCTTCTTGCTCCTTTTTTACTTTCTACTCTAAATAAACCACACTATTGGTAGGAACTTGACGCATTGTGTCTCTTGTTAGAGTTTATTATTTTTCTTCTTTTGAATTTGTTTCATGTTTTTAAAAATAATTTTTCACCCCTCTTAGACTTGTTCCATGACTATTTTTAACTCAAGTCTATCATAAAGACTTTAAACTAGATTTCTATTATTTTTAAATAGAATTATGAAATATGTTTTTCTTTTTTTAAGTGTTTTCTTTCTTTTTTCTTCATCTTGTGTAGTTTCATAGATCAATTTTAAATTTTACTAAATACCCATTAAAAAGTTAAAATAAATATAAAAAAGGAATAAATCAAATGTACAATAAAAAATGAAAAAAGTTACATTTTTATGATGTTTCTATATTTTAATTATAGAATATATACAATCTCCTAGAATTAAATAAAATAATTATTAAATAATTAAATTTATTTATTCATTATTTATAGAAAGTAATATAATTTTAAAATATAATAATATAATATTTATATTATAATAATATAATAAAAATATGATATTATAAGAATTCAAACAAGAAAGAATATTGTTACAATGGAAACTAGAGATCTAATAGAATTTGATACATGTAATATAAATTAATTGGTAAATTTAAATTATTAATTTATTAATTAATAAAATATAACTTTTAACTAATATTGATAAATTTATGCTAAAATGTCTACACAAATAAATATATTAGAATATTTATATTTTGAATTTTTTTTTGAAAATACATCATATTTTTTCACTATTTCACATTAAAAATTATTAATTATTATATTGGAATTAATGTCAAATCACTATTATATTGTGATTTTGTAATTAATACTAAATTATTATTATATATAATTATATGATTATTTCTTCATATATTCTTATTATTATATTTTTATATTTTGTCAAACTCTTTACAAAATCAAAAAAGAGTTTTCAATGCTATATTATTATTATCATTATTGTTATCGTTGTTATCATCGTTGTCGTTGTTGTTGTCGTTGTTGTTGTTGTTGTTGTTGTTGGTGATGGTGGTGGTGGTGGTGGTGGTGGTGGTGGTGGTGGTGTTGTTGTTGTTGTTGTTGTTGTTGTTGTTGTTGTTGTTATTAATTTTTATGCCTATTAGCATAATAAATGGACATATCCTGTCCCAGGAATTGAATTCATACCTTATTTGAATACTATCGCTTATCCTAATCCTAATAATAAAATTATTAAATATACTAGCACTTGCACATGTACGAGGTGCAAGGGATATGTCGATCATAGGTAAATAAAGGGAAGACATAAATGAATTTTAAATATTATCAATTACAAAATTCTTCTATGCATGACAACTAATTGAACTAAGAATAATTCCTATGTTGGAATCTAAATTTATAATCATATTTCTAGTTTTTAATCAATTTCCTTATTCATAATGATTATGGATTGTTTAATGTAAGTGTAGTCATTTAGCCATAGAAGATTTTTCTTTTAGGGTGGCAAATAAGGACATTGTGGAAGGCATAGTTGCCAAATTATAAGGTTTGGTCAAACCAAGCATATGTATGTTGAACCTCAGACTTGTCAAGTGGATAGAACCTTACAAAAACTTTTAAATTAAATATTCAAAGCATAAATAAAAAGTATTAATATAATTTTGTAATTAATACTCGAGTTTGTCCAAATCCATATTTTTTATTCGATATGGTTTAATAAGACATAGATTCCATTTTCCTAGAATAGTTTCTGCATCTCATATCATTTGAGTTTTGATTTATTTTGTTCTATCCATGTGATTTTGAGTTCTCATATTTTTTTGTTATTTGAGTTTAGATATTTACTATATTTAAAAATTAAATGTTACCCGATTGCACTTGGAAGGGGATTAACTATTGGTGATAAATGCTCTACTGAAAGGGGAGTTTGAATAAATTTAGTAAATTAATTTTATCGACCCTTTCCACATTCAAAGATTCCAAAATTTATCACGTGAAATAGAGTGGGAATCAAGTGGTAGACACAATGTCTAAGACTGTTGTGTCATCATTATCATTAAATGGCCCGGAGCTGTTTGAGGATTTTAAGGAGATATGTAATCAACAATTGGTAAGTTTGGAGGCGACGACCTGTACCATCATTTAATTGTATGAAAAAGGTGGTGATCGACTCAATGTCCTTTTCAATGTGAGGTTTGATGCCTTTGAGAAAGAACGGGTGACAAGTGCCGTGGAGCCGAACTTTACACTAGTCACTACGAGTTTAGTTTCAGTTTGTTTGTATGGGTGAGTGGTGCGGGGGGAGGGACTGCCTTGGTAAGGGGTTGATGGGGAGGCAGTAGTAATTTCTATTGTTGATGAACTCAAATGTAAGTTTTAATGACATTTTAATACAGATACATAATTATTATCGATACAAAATAATAATTTATATATTATGAATAATATTAAATGTTATTAATAATTCAGATTATAATAATTTATTATTATATGTCTATTATTATTATATATATTAATTATTACATGTATAATTATACATGATACTAGTTATCAGAATTATTATTTTATTTGATTAATCAACAACAATAAATGTATAGCTATTATAATTATATTATTATTATTATTATTATATATATTAATTAATTTTAACTTAATGATTAAGAATTATTGTACATGGAGCTTTAATTCTAATTTGGCATACACTTTTTTACAAAAAATTTGCTCTACATATTTACTTTGTGTTACATACAAAAATCATTATTGTTACAATATTATTTAACTAAGTAGTGTGTTATTACTTTACTAATTGGCATGAACTAGATGTAATGTGTTTGTAATATGTTATACATTTTATTGATTGACACGAACTAGATGCATTGTCTCTTTTGTTTCCTTACTAAGGGAAACCATTTTATATTTTAACATTTAAATATAGATGTTTCAAGGTTAAACTTTCCTTGACACTATTTGTTAAAAGATTTACTATATTATTTAAAGAATTTCAAATTGTTATTTAATGATGCCAAGATTTTAATATTATTTCTACAACTTTGTTTTTAAATAAAAGTGACCAAAGTCGCTAAACTTTTATTAATCAATAATAAAGTCTTGCAATAGCAAAATAACCCTACAAATTTTCTAGGAGGGAAGAAGTTAATTGTTCAAAAATACTAACCGAAATTACGTAGACAACCCTAACTAGAGAAACCATCAAAATGGGTCATATGTAGAACCCAAATTGTTCGATGTATAATTGTATTTACAGTAGAAGAACCTATCCCAACTGCATCTGTATATATAACCTAAATATAAAGATTCTACACATAATAATTAGTCCAATTACTTGGACCAACCTCCAGAGGCACAATTCTAGTAGGTGAAGAAACGTCAGCATCACCCTACTAATAAGAGACATCCTCCTCCTCCATAGGAGACACTTGCTGAATAGGCTTGATGTTCACAAGCTCATCATCATCATGTTCTGGATTACCAAATGGAGCATGCAATCCAACAAAGCCATCCAAAGTCTCTGCAAGAATGTCAACATTGACATCATCTAGAAGTCTTTTAGTCTCTTGCAATGTTTGGTCATACTTTTTATAGATCATGCCTAACCTGATGATAGACAATAAATCACCACAATAATACTCATTAGTAAGTCAGTCAAAAAACTTAAAAAAGCTACCAATGGGAAAATCACTGTGATAAAATTGGCAATTTTGTAAAGCAATCTATTACTATAATTATTATTTAAACAATTCTAAATTATCATTTAATGATGTCAAGATTTTAATATTATTACTACATGTTAAAAATGCTCCAACTTCAATACAAAAACATTATGACAAAAACCTGATGCTAATACGTCTCTTGTTTATAAATGTCAAACTCTTATGCATGATACATTCAAGATTAAAATATCAATGATATATTCCTTAAAACAAAATCTTTACAAATGACCATTAATAGGCGTCCCATTGAAAACAACCCCTGCTATTTTGCATAAGGCTTTTAATCTAGGTCTTATTCTCATGATAAATTGATATAAAAAATTTAAAATTTGGCCTCTTCTTTTCTATTGCAGAGAATCTTAAAAGTTTTAAAGAAAAAGTCCTAAAATCAGAAAGGTACATGGTATTTATTCAAAAGATCCACAAATTTCCTATAGAAAGCTTACTTAGGTGAAATCCTTGTGGGGATATTGTAAGCCACAAACCCAAGGGACTCTACCCAATCAATAACTTTTGGCGCCCCCTCAATAAAACTGATCGTTTTATTTTCTTCTTTTGCTCCATTTCTGTAGAGCCACATTATCGCATTCCATCCTTGCTGTGTTGGATGATACATATCCCACTGAAACTTTTCCTCTACATTTGAACACACTTCAAATAAAGCCCCGCCGACTTCGTCCACCTCTCCACACCTTTCAATCCCGCCTTTCTCAGCACAGCAAGGGACGAACAAATCCACAAAACCTGTCACACAATATACATAACAGATGTATCATTCGCGGAAGACATAGGTTTTGAAGATTTACTGGACACATAGAAAAAAAGGCACAGATTCTGCAGTACCAAATTGTGTAGGACTGGAGAAGATATTATTAACCGCAGACATCAAATCTGAAATTATGATGGACAATTCCCTGAGATCCGATTTGAGGCTTTCTATGCCCTCTCTCAATAATCTTGTATGAAGAGCTAAAAAGTCATCGTAGTTTGAATCACAGGATGTTTTGCCGATCTGACGCCCGCACCCAAAGTGAGCAATATTACTCACCACAAAATTCCTAAGCCCGCTTTCATACAACTCTTTCACAGCGTCGATTATCCCGCTTACCACAGGTTTCACAAGATCCGTCACTCCCTGTAATAAAAATTAACAAATTAGGAAAAATTAGATTTCTTAAGAATTTTAAGGCAAAGAAAGGCCTCAGATTTTGAATCACCTCAATGGAGCCGTTTCTGCTATCAAGGAATGCAAGGTAGTCGTTACCAACAAGAGAGATAAGAACTACAGACTGCGAGAGCTTGTGAGAGTCGAACTCATGACTTTGTCCTATCAGCTTCTTAAACTGTTTCACCTGTTGTGCTAACGTTATGAAACCGTAGGCTTGAAATATTCCACTTCCTCCAACTGCAAAATTCACTCCTCGTCTAATCTTCTTTGCAGTTGCTTTACAGTCATGACTTCTGAGCAGCTCATAAGCTATGGGAGAGGAAAGCCCTAAAATATCCCCTGCACACACCACAACCACATATTGATAAGCCCCAGAATGCTTAAATCCTGATATTACACGGTTTCTGAGTAGAAGGAAGGTTTACCCCAAAAATCTGTCTGGATTTTTCCAGAAGAATATCTTCCTGCAGGATAGCCAGGCCAGGTCAAACCGTATGGTCGTCTCCATGACTCGTTTACACATTGATTGTATGGATTACGATTTCCCGTGTCGGCATAAGAGTCTCCGAAAACAAAGAATGCCCGAGCCTTGTCTGCGATGCCTCTCCCTGCAAATCAATCAATTTAAATGAAAACCATACGAGAATATAGAATGAGGGAAGTTTGAAGTGATAATTTGTACAATTGACCTGCAAATAAAGAGAGAATGGTCATGAGAAAGAGAAGGCGAGAAAACATGGCGTCCATAAGTGTAGTCGTTAGTATTGTTTGTTGGAGTTGGGATAAAGGTTATAAGGTAAAGAGGCTGCAATAAAGTCGTCATCGTTTGAGTGTAGAGCATCTTTTTAAGTTTGTCTTTTCCAGAATGAAATGAAGGGCTGGTTAAAGACTTCTTTGGGAGGGGTTGGCTTAAACGTCACACACTAAGCTGACAAGCTTAGGTGGTTGGGCTCACAGCGCGTACCTTTCACGCTTTCCTTTGCAAATTCCGTTTCCCGTTCGCATTAAATTTAAAACGATTGCATTTACGGCTTCCATAAATGGCCTATTCATTTTATCGCACATGGGTAGCCGATAAAAAACCCAATAGAATGGTTCTATAGGTATGTGCTTAAGACTATGAAATAATTATCTATTAGGGATTTGTGTTGAAAGTATGTGCTTAATAGCAAATTTTTATAATATCAAATATGAAAAAGCCCAATAGAATGGTTCTATAAGTATGTGCTTAAGACTATGAAATAACTATCTATAAGGGATTTGCGTTGAAAGTATGTGCTTAATAGCAAATTTTTATAATATCAAATAAAAATTCAGAAATAGGATAAGCGAGATTGCATAAGGGTGAAGTAGGAATTCTGTAAGAGTGAAAATTAGTTGTTTGAATAAATTATTTATTCAAAATTTATGGTTCATTAAAAAGTTTTTGTATTTAAGTGAAAAATAAAAATTATATTTTTAATTAAAATATATATTTTAATATGTCAATAATATTTTTTTTATTTATATTGTTTATTATATTATATTTATTTGATATATTAATAATTAATATTAATTTATTATTATATTATCAATGAATGAAAATTTAATTAAACAACATTATGTAAAATTTAAATTTATATTATTTATATATTTAAAAATGTAGCTAATCTAATGTTTTCATGTTTAATATATGTAATTTTAAAATACAAATTTGAATTGATGATTTGGATTAATATCTTTTAATGTTTTTCAAGTAAGTGGAAATTCAAATTCAACTTCACTTTAAGTGTTTTTTAATATTATGGTTGTAAGTATTCCAATTCCCTAGGGAATATTGTGAAGCATATGGAAGTCATAAGGAAATGAATTATGAATTTATTAAAGAAATTATTTGTTTTCACAAAGACTTTTTATCTCCAGGTTAGTGAAGGATTGTCAAAATGAGGAGGTAATGAAGGAATTTACTTTAGATGAAATTAAAATCAAGATAACTTTTCATTAGGGGCAAGGAAGGGTGGTGGGTTTTATGTTGGAATCTTTATACAAATTTATAATATTAAAATTTAAATGTTACTTTCTCCCTTTTCTTCATTCACAAAAAAAGTTTGTTGACATAGTCTATTTTGAAGTTAGATTATCAAAACTGGCATTAAACTTAGCGTGAAAATAGATGAAATAGATTGGATGAAATGGATGGAGGTATCAAGGGTTGAGATAGGATTTGATTCCTCAAGGATGAGAGAATGGACATCTATCCAAAAAGTTAGGAAGTTGGGCCAAGTAGAACCCATAGAAGGTTATGAGGGAGTACATGCAACAAAGAATGTAGATATATGTAGCAAGGGGAGTTACAACTTCTCAAGGTGCCACTTGGCATGTTTGGGAGAGTTCTCATTATTTATTTTAACTTAAAATGAATATTTATATGCACTTTAATCCAAAACGAAATAAATAGGGACACTTATTTAATTTAGGTGGGAAGGATATGGTATATTAATTATGTGATATTTTTAGAGGAGTGAACATTAATTAAATAATGAAAACTTGTTTAATTAAAAGTTGAATGAAGAGATATCAATTAAATAGTAAAATAATATTTAATGAATGAGAAATATGAATGAGGGAATTTAATGAGAGACTAGAGGAAGAGGGGAAATTGACAAAGTGTTAATTTTAGGTGTTTATAGTTTCAATTCTATTAAATAAAAATATTAACAATAATAATTCCTATCTCTAGACTATAACCATACTTGTACCTCCCATACTCTAAATAAATAATGGATATCAACGAGCTATTATATTATTAGGTGAATACTAAAATTTATTCCAAACAATTTGGAATGTTTCTCTAATATCAAACATATATTAAATTTTAATAAAAACAAGACTATCAAATTGTAAATTGTGGCAAGACAATTTTGTTATTTAATATGATAATTTTTAAAAAATATTGAAAATAATTAAAATATTATGTTGATTGAGTTTACAATGGTGACAAAATAAATTAATTTTTTTTTTAAGTTGAGAATGAAAAGTTTTTTTTGTTGTTAGTGAATCATTAGGTTACAATTATGAATAATTTTACATTGTACAAGTACAATCATATACCATGCAATGTAATGTTCTAGGTAATTAAATATTACTGATTAATGAGATTAATAGATATTCTTGCAAGGTAAACATATCACAATTTTATCTAGTTGGTGGAGATATTGGTTATTAGAGTTTATCTTGACTCTAAATTACATTAGTACTAGGCATAACTATTACTAGAATTAATATTTTAAAGAAATATTTTAAACTTATATATACATATTAAACAAAATAACATCTAATCTTTTGAGGGGATGATCCCACAACACAATGGTTAGATATAACCCTCTTATATGACAGGTCAAGCCATTTGACTTCGGTCCATTACCAAACAAAATACATCTAATGTTTTAAATATTTAATCATAATTTTTATGTTTAAATTTTAAATATTAACATATGTGAAAGGATTTACAATAATTACATCAAAAACATCTTATTTGAAAATAACACGTGTTAACAAATAAATAAATTAATTAATTAAACTTATTTAAACATTCTTCATTTTATGAATTTGTTATCAAATTTATTTATTTTTAATTATTAAATATATTATTTTTAATTACTCTTTTAATTTAATGATAGTAAAAATTTATATTATAAATATATTTATTATTAAATTATTCTTTTACTTTATTAATATTAAAATTTTAAATATATTTCAACACCCTACTTAGAATAAAATAAAAAAGATCGTAATATATCGATAGGCTTAAAAGAGTACTAAAAATTTTCAACAAAGACTTGCCATTTACAATGGGAGGCTTAAACTCTATCAAGACACCTTTACGCCAGATGATAATTTTAGATTTGGTCAGCATATTAATAAACACGAATTCCACTTATTTGAATTTTTATGGATGTGGGATTAAAAAACAAATAAAATTGTGCAGCTTGCTTCCACGACACACAGCCAGTGCACCCTTCTGCTTGCATTCACCATATAGTTTCAATTTTTCGTCATGTGGAGAATCTTTTTAAACGGACAAAACGAACTGCTACGGAATCGGGAAAGGCAGAACGGAAACGACAGTGGTAGAACGGAAACTATGAATAAAACCGTTCTAACAGTGAATGCCAATGGAAACGGAAATTGCAAAAATAAAAGGAAAAAGTACCATTGAAAAGTGTGTTGTGGGCCCAGCCACCTGAGCTCTGTCAGCTTACTGTGTGATGTTTAAGGCTGGCCCTTTGGGAGGGTCAAAAATCGTGATAACAATCTATTTAGACTTTTGTCTACGCATGAGCATCATTGACCGTGATTATTAATTAATTATTTAGAGTTGATTTTTAAATTAAAAATAAATAAATTTAAACATATATTATAGATTGATTATATATTATACTATAATTTTATATATCTTAAAAATAAATTATTTATTTTTTCTTTTTATATGATATTATCTTTTAAACAAGTTTATTTTAGTTTAAGATGATCTAGCTATCAAATTTAATTTTTGGATAATTCTAAGAGTTTTATGGGATATGACAATAAGAAATTGGAGATAAAATTTTATTTTATTTAAATATTACATTAAAAAATTACTATATTCACTGAAAATATAAGAATAACATATATATAGTTTAAATAACCTTCTATGCTACAACTTTAATTGTACAAGCAATCCAAATTCAACATGATGGAAGATGAACACTACTCTAGATGAAATCTACACTATGAAAGTAATGAGCACATTAATTTAACCTATTGGAATCTCTAGTATAGAGTACCCTTTTGGTTCTTTGACTTGTAAAATGACATAAAGGACAACAAAATTTGCACATATAAGTATTTCTAGTGCAGTAAAATTCACTAACATGACTTCAAAACTATATTAGTACGATTTTGAGCTCTCAATGAAGTCAGGCTTCTTAAAAAACACAAACTCATTTTTTTCTATTTCAAACAAATATATCAAATGTTTAGACGACACATGCCAAGGGAGTATACCACCCCTCACAAAATCTCGTGCATTAGGAGAGATGAACAAGAAAAATCCAACCAACCATTGAACAAGAAATAGAATCAAGACACATGAAAAAATCAAGTTCATAGTTGAATGATTACATGAAGATTCTATTCATTTGTGAAATAGAGGAAATCTTTTAGCTCTATATTAGTCTTAGTTCTCTAGACACTTCAAAGGAAATGGAGGTACTTATATAAAAAATAAGCAAACCATGTCAAGGCCTAACTATGCAAGTTGTATAGATTCACAATTCCACTTACATTTTGGTATTTGAAAGCAGTATGTATGCCAACAGGTCCTAATACTAGAGCAATTAGATGTCAAGATAGATGTGCTTTTTTTGGTAGAAATTTGGCATTAGAATTACCTTGTAAACAAGAATTGCTAGTCCCAAATCAACATATGCGACAACTCATTAGTTAAGATTCTAATTATCAACAAAAAAATTGTAAAGTAGAGCATAGAAGAAAAACATATTTAGTAATGAAAGGAAAATTTCCATTAATATGGATATAATTATTACCCTCACTGATGACAAAAATGTAACCTAGATGAACATGAGAAAAAAATGGATCTATTAAATGTTCATATTATCTAGTTCGAGATAATTAGCCTTTTATCCATTCTAAATGCTAATCAACATAAGCCAATTTTTAAAGAATTTTGGCATAAACCGATGAAAAATTATTCTATTATGCAAGAAAAAAAGGTTTTCTTATGCTAAGCCTCAACTTCTCACCATAGATATATCAGTTAGCTTGTGAAGCATCACCTTTCACAACTTAACTTATATTTGATATGTTTTTAGATATGATTATCTAAATTTAATTTCTTTAGTTTAGTTTTTAGCCAAATCAAGTTTCTCTAAAATAAAATTCAAAATGATATGTGAACTTAGTTTTTAATTTATGTCATTAGTTTTATTTTACAACTTGGACCAATAAGGCTTATATATCTCTATATATTGTTAGTTTGCCTCTTATAGTAGCAAATTTTTCAACTAGTTTGTTACTACTCTACACTTAAAAGATATTCTTTTCAAATTATAAAAGAATTAGAAAATGGATAATATATCATGAAACCCTTAGTTATTGTTTTACATTAGTCAACTTTAGGCATAAACAAAGAAGTTATGAATGATGGTACGATAACAAAAGAATGCATGAAATATTCTCAATCTTATAAAAAAAATTGGACATGACATGACCTGTAGTTGGGGGCATCAATATGGAAAACAATGATCCTATATAAGGAGAAACCTTCCAATCACACTAGACTAAAAATGCTAAAGGCCAAAAAAAAATATTACTACAATGTTCAAGCATTAAATAATAGAAGTTCATTGTCACATAAATAGGACTTTTATAAGAAGAAAAAATTAAACTTTAATAAAAAATAGCTTGAAATGTTTCTAGATTTTGTTGCATGAATTATTCTCCATCAAAATTTTGGATCTCACTCTATGGCCTGTTATCATGATGAAAAAAGTAGATAAAATGAGAAGGAAAATGAAATAGTAGTTCATAGACCAACTTAGCAATGAGAAAAGAGAGATTACATGGAAACCAAGAAGCTAGAAGGAATGAGGAGTAATCAACTAGTAGCAAGGTTCCCATGAAATCTTTTTCCTCTGTTCTTTACAACAAGTTTGGTTTATTAATGACCATTTCATTTCTCTTATCACATAGTTTTCTACTTTCTTCATTTTGACGATATATTATCGAATATAACATAAATGTTAAAGTAAAAAAAATCATACAATCAAATCTAAAAAGAAGAAATCATTAATAAATAGTTAAAAGAAAAACTCCCTTCTTAAGCTCCTACCTAACTACAAAGGGAAATCCCAATTGGCCTATCAAGCACCCCTTTGCAAAAAAAAAGAAGTAGAAGAAGACGAAGAAGAAGAAGAAAAGAAAAGGTAAATTAGTCACTTAACCTATTGTATTATTCAAGTTTAATGTAGACTTCCTACTTTATTTCTATATATAGGAAATCGCGAGTGAAGGAGACAAACTATATCTTTGTTTCAAAGGAGATTGTTTTTATTAGTTCTCGAGAATAAGGAATCATGTTCAAAGCATGCCTCCACATATGATATTGTTCCTCTAAATCTACCTTTACATGATTTTTTTCTTTCAATAGAGGCATTTCATATAGTGTTACCTGTTCTATATTTATTTTTCATTTTCTTGTTTATAATGGAAGCCACGGTTTATATCTCCTAAAGGTCATAAATCATATGGAATTCTATTATGAATTAACATATATCCATAAAATAGTTTTTTTATTAACCTCATTGGGTGCATATCCCACAATCACATTATCATGCCTTGATTATGCCTCCATATCTTGTAAGTTACTTTTTCCTTGAATGTAGATTATTTTCACAATTCCATGGCTTGGGTCAATTATCAATAACATGTACTATGTCATAACTAATTCTCTCAATATTTTATTCTCGTTGAGTTTTGAAACCTTCTAAAGAACTTCATACATCATTTGCTTGAATTTTTTTCTCTCAAGGTAATCATTCTTAGTAGGTTGGAAAGCAATGTCTTCCATAAAACTCTTCAATGCTTATACTCTACAAATTTTCCTTTCCAACAATGCTAGCCGTTGGAAATTAGACTAAAAAATATTACCCATGTTTAGTTTATCTTTCAACATGCGATGGCCATACTCACATTTGTATGCTCTAAATTTCATAAACACTTGAATTATTTTTACATGTGATAGGAGAAGAACATCACTTATTGTTCATGTCTCAATAAACGTCCACTCCTTGCACACTCAACCTCACAATTACTAACTTTAAAAATTAATAAAAAAGAAATAACTAAAAGTCCATTAATAAATTTCACATGTACCAATAGCAACTTGTTTTTTAGCTTTTTTGGACCAAAATTGGTTCGTTTGTGCATCTTTATTGGTACCCATAGTGCATGACTACTAAGACATTTCTACATAAGTATTGGCGACTTTAAGTGCATGGTTCTTGGGACATCTTTCAACAAGTATTAGGTGGCACTTTGAAATATGTACTTTTTGGCCCTTGCATGCATAACAATAGCTATAGGTAGTTGAGTCACATGCGAAGACAATAAAAAAAATCATAAAATTCTAATGTACCATTTAAAACTACCCAAAAGACAAATCAATAGCTATAAGTAGTTGAGTCACATGTGGAGACAACAAAAAAAAATCATCAAAATCTGATATACTATTTATAATCAATGGGTGTGAGAAGCTAGCTATAAAGGCTACTAGTATGCTTCCCCTATTCATTTCCTAAAGTTCAATGCATCTATGTCATATGTGAATCCAAGCAAGTTTGTTCTAAGCCATTATATATATATATATATATATATATATATATATATATATGATTGGCTTATCTTTACAAAATCAAGTTTTATTAAAACATAGTTATAAAAGAGAAACAACTAGCATATATATCTTCAATTTTAAGATATATAGATTACTTCAATATATATTAAGGCATTGATTTTTTTTTATTTAATATTTTTTATATTAAAGTTGAATGAAAAAATTAAATGCCTCAATATATATAGGCGTAATCTATATATCTTAAAATTAAAGATATACATGCTAGTAGCAAAAATGGAGCTACAATATGAAGGAGGATATATTTTAATCTTAAGTTAATATGCATGTTATTTGCGATACTATCATTAATATTATTAGTTTACTATGGTATTATAAGGTTCTTATTAATATAAACATGTTAATTAGGGTATTCTATTATTATTATTATTAATATCATAAGATTTTTTATTTATTTTTGTCAATAATAGGCCTAAGCCAAAATATATTTAATAAGTGGTGAAAATATACATTAAAGTCTTGGAAGAAGTTAAATCATAACCAACCAAAACTAATATCACTAAAGATAAAACATCACAACATCAAGGGATTGAAAAGTCTATTGAATGTAAAAGAAAAACCAACTGAGACAAAGGCAATAAGAGGTATTCTATAAAACCAGTGAGAAAAGGCCATCAACTAGGACCAAAATGGAACAAAATAGAACCGAAACAAAGATGGTTACCTTGAATAAAATTATTCCAATGCTTGGCCAGAGGAGGAAGTCAGGGAGAACACCATTGAATGAGAAGTGGGGGAAGCTACCATTGCAAGATACATGAACCTGGTCACCATCGTCATCACTTGGGCTTGAGGATATTTCCACCTCATTATTGGCATTTAGACTCTCCATAAACATGTAATCCACCAAAAAATCCTCATTTTTATCTATATTATCACCAATAGTGTCAAAGCTAATTAGCCCATCTGCAATAAATCTCATTAACCATTTGAGGAATTGAATGCTTATCTGAACAATGGTCAATTTGAAGTCCCAAAAGGTTTTATTCCAAACAAAGAGAATAGGGAATTTGGGTGTAGGGATACTAGCCTCCATTTTGATGGCATGGTGTGACCTATAGGGAATGGTAAAATCCTTTTTGATGCTAATCAAAACCTTATCCAATTCACCCAAAAAAATATTCTTTGATGACCCCCTATAGAGTGTATCCATAGAAGCCTTAGTTTCCCCAACTGTGAGAGTATTGGCAAGAAAGAAGGCAAGAATATCTATGTTGACTCTGTAGGGATGGGTAGTTACAATGAATTCTCCCCCAAGAACATGGTATATTTCATGAAAGAAGGGTTTGTGGGAGTAATTGGTTACCATACAACCATTTATGGGTATTGGGCCTAGAAAAGACACCTGTCACTTTAGAGCAATGAGGGTGATCAATGTATCCACTCTAAGGGGAACAAAGAAATGCAAGGCAAATGGTCTAAATGCGATAGAAGAACCTAAATAATGTCAACAACTATACCATGGAATGAGAAAGAAAAGAAAACCAATCTTTCTTGATATGCTAGGCTAAAAAATGGAGCTCATAAAGGCATGAAGGATGAAGGAGTCTTATCAATAATTAGGCCAAATCTTATGACAAATCTTGCTCAAAAGGAAGACAATAAATGCAAAAAAAAGGTGGCCAATAGAAAATAGGAGGAGATCTAAATAAGCCCTTGCTAAAAATAGAGAGGGCGGCCAAGAGAACTAATTCAACACAAAGTATAATTTTCCAAGACACAAGCCATCCTAAAAGGAGACACATTAATGAGGCCAAGGGAAACTGAATCGAACTTGATAAACCCAACACAAAAGGACCGGTCCTTGACATCCTCAAGAAGCTATCAACTCATAACATTAATGAGTTGGATTCTCCACACACTCAAAATTATGAGGTAATAGAAATTTTGAGAAAGCTTAAGTATTTTGTGACCTTCCTCACTAGCCGTATACATTTAATATAATGCCAATATTCAAACGGTCTCTATCCAACAAAAGTGATGTTGACAAGATTTGAATATGAGATTCAAAAATCCTACCAATTGGGAAGAATATAGCAACTATAATTGGGCTTCCCATTTTAAATAAAAAATTATCAATATCAAAACCTTGTCATAAAGCCAAATGATAAAATGATAATAAATAAGATTTAAATCTTTGTATCTTCAACCAACATTTGAACCCAGAATACTAAATTCTAGTCCATCCACCCCTAAATTTGCCAAATTATTTGCAATGACATTGCTTCTCTAAAAATGTGATTAAAGGTTGCTACGTCAAAGAAATTAATCTCCTCCAAAACTTTCCCAAGAAGAAAATTGAGCCTCCACTTTGGGGTATGTCTTGCCCTCAAGGCATTGATAATAATTACAAAATCACTATGTGCTCATCCTAGGGATAGAGGCTTAACAGGGTTGTTCAGAAACTCTATTTGTAAGTCATTTATGTTATTCTATACTTAGTTTTGCATTTTGATCTCCAAGATCACCTTTAGTGCCAGTTTAAGTGAGGTAGAGTGAAGGTAGGTTCATCCCTCAAGCTTCATCACCTTGAGGGTGACAAATCTCGTCCTCTACATAATGTAATTGGAAAGCAATGAAATCCTAGAATAGTGTTTAATTGGTTCGGTGTTGGTAATAGCTACTATTATATGGATGAATATTTTAATCATATTTTATGCTAAAGGTTATCTTAGGAACACTTCATTGGTGTTTAAAATGAACCTAGTGATATTGGTAGGTGTTCTTATGTTATGCAATGTTATTGTTAGTTTGTTATGGTTTAAAATTATTAGATATTGTTTAGAGAATTGTATAGGTAGTGACATTAGGGAACCTGCAAGAGGACTTATGTTAGGTGAATATTTATCTTCCGCGTGTGCATTTGTTATATTTAATTTCTTAATGAGTTATTAATGTAGTGTACTTTGTTTAAAAATAAAAATTACTTCTTTGTTTAATTGGTTAGATAGATGTTGTTCTCTGGGGTTCCTTAGCGAGACGTTACATCTGGTATCAGAGCCCAAGTTTCCACACTAGGATCTCTAGTTAATGTTATTTCCTTAGTTTTGTATGTTGCAAAGTTGTGGCAAGTTAGTCCTAGTGATTTTTGTTTATGTGTTGGTTCTCCTAGATGCATGCTTTGGAATAAGGCTAAAATGTCTACACAAATAAATAAATTAGCATATTTATATTATGTAAAAATTACGAAAATAATTTGTTCATTATTTCACTTTAAAAATTATTATATTGTAATTAATGTCAAATTACTATTATATCATGATCTTGTAATTAATACTAAGTTATTATTATATATGATTACATGATCTTATATTTTAATATATTCTTATTATTATATTTTAATATTTTGTCAAACTCTTTACAAAATCAAAAAAGAGTTTTTAATACTATATTATTATTATTATATTTTAATTATTAAGACTAAATTATTATTATATTATCATATCATTATATATTTATATTTTATATTTGTTCTTATCATTATCCTTGAGAAAAAAGTGGGTTTTATGCACATACACCTTCAATCCCCCATACTACCATTGTAATATGCCTATCAATGTAATAAATGGATATGTCTTGTCCCAATAATTGAATTTATACCTTACTTGAGTCCTATCCCTTATCCTAATCCTAATAATAAAATTATTAAATATACTAGCATTTGCACTTCTAGGAGGTGCAAGGTATATGCTAATAGGTAAATAAAAGGAAGACATAAATGAATTTTAAATATTATAAATTACAAAATGCTTCAATGCATGACAACTAGTTGAACTAAGAATAATTCCTATGTTGGAATCTAAATTTAAAATCATATTTCTATTTTTTATTCAATTTCCTTATTTATAATGATTATGGATTGTTTAATGTAAGCATAGTCATTTAGCCAGAGATGATTTTTATTTTAGGGTGGTTATTAATGACATTGTGGAAGGCATAGTTGCCAAATTATAAGGTTTGGCCAAACCAAGCATGGGTACATTGAACCTCAAACTTTTCAAGTGGATAGATCCTTACAAAAAAATTTAAATTAAATGTTCAAAGCACAAATAAAAAGTATCAATAGATTTTTTTAATTAATAATTGAGTTTGTCCAAATCCATGTTTTTGTTTTATATGGTTTAATAAGGCACAAGTTCTACTTTCCTCGAATGGGTTTTACATCTCATATTATTTTGAGCTTTGATTTTTATTTTTTTTGTTATTTGAGTTTTGATATATACTATATTTAAAAATTGAATGTTACCCGATTGAACTTTGAAGGGGATTAACTATTGGTGATAAATGCTCTAGTGAAAGGGGAAGTAATTGCCTAGAGTTTGAGGCTAGAGTGGTGTGGCGGGATGATGGTCATCTTGGCAATGGGAGAGCTTGGTGTTGGTTTGTGGGTGCACCATGGAGGTTGGAGGCAGTTTGGGCACGCAAAGACTATTGTGCAACCCTTTCTAGTTTGGAGCATGTTCGGAAACAAGGATGAACTTTGAGTAGAGGCCTAGATGGGCTACGTGTTTTGAAGGAGTATTTGAATTCTTAGGAGATGGAGAAAAAAAATAGAGCAGGTGGAGTGACAATGTTTGTGGGTAGAAAGGCCAAAGTTGGGCAGGTGTTCTTGGAGGCTCGCAGTTTGATGGTGAAGCAGGAGGAGGAGTAATTGTCATGGTCATGTTCATAGGTTTGTTTATGTGAATTTTGGTATTAAGGATCTGTTCATGAACCCTAGTTTATATAAGTTTAGTTTTAGTTTGTTTGTATGGGGGGAGGGGGAGGGGGAGGGGGAGTTCAGTATGAATTGTAGGTTGGAACATGTCTTCGATTTTGATAATGGAGGGTCTATGCTCACTGTCTTGGGAATGGTGGGTGACAATGTAAGGGGTTGATGAGGATGCAGTAGTAGTAGTAGTGTCTATTGTTGATGAACTCAAATGTAAATTTTAATGATATTTTAAGACAAATACATAACTACTATTGATAAAAAAAAATACGAATAATAGTATATGTTAAATTAATAATTCAGATTATAATAATTTATTATTATATGTATTATTATTATTTTATATATTAATTATTACATGTATAATGATACATTATACATGATACTAGTTATCATAATTATTATTTTATTTGATAAATCAACAATAATAAATGTCCACCTCTCCACACATTTCAACCCCGCCTTTCTCAACACAACAAGGGACAAATAAATCCATAAAACCTATCACACAATATCAATAACAGATGTATTATTCCAAAGGCAGAGGTTTTGAAGATATACATGACACAGAAAAAGGCTTAGATTCTGCAGTACCAGATTGTGCAGGACTGGCAAAGATATGATTAACTGCAGACATCAAATTTGAAATTATGATGGACAATTCCTTGAGATCCAATTTGAGGCTTTCTACGCCCTCTCTCAATAATTTTGTATGAAGAGGTAAGAAGTCATCGTAATTTGAATCACAGGATGTTTTGCCGATCTGAGGCGCGCACCCAAAGTGAGCAATATTACTCACTGCAAAATTCCTAAGCCTGCTTTCTTACAACTCTTTCATAGCATCGATTATCCTGCTTACCACAGGTTTCACCAGATCCATCACTCCCTGTAATAAAAATTCACAAATTAGAAAAAAATAGATTTTGTAAGAATTTTAAGGCGAAAAATGTTAGTTTAAAAATGAGCAGAGAAAATACATAATAATGAACAGAAAACAACAGAAAGAATAATAGAAAAAATAAAGAACTCAAGACACAAGATTAACGTGGTTCACCACTAAGTGGCTACATCCACTAGAAACGCAGGGAGAATTCTTATTAACCAATATCCAATTACATAGTACATCATATATGGACTGCACACAACCATTTATATAAACATATCAAATATGAAATGAAGAGTCTTCTGGAGAAGACAAACAACCATGTGACTGTTGGGCTTCATATACCCAACAATCTCCCCCGTGAAGTCCAACCAGCACAACCTGTAACATTCCTTGCATCTCCATTCCAAGGCTCATACTACAACCAGCTCTTGAGAAGATTTTAATATTGCTAAACTCTGTTCATGAATAGCATGAATTAATCTTCTCCAAGTCAGATCAGACTTAAGAACATATTCTCTAACTGCTTCATCTGGTAATCCATAATCAGGAACACTACTATCTGTAGATGCATAATACACTCCTCCATCAAGGTCTCTTACTCTTGTGCTCCCCCGTAATAGAATATCTAGAAGATCAACATTATTAGATTTTAATACCCAAATATAAAACTCTTGTACAGGTGTGAATAGCCTACAAACATCACTCCCTATTCTCACGATTGCCTCATTGAATGAATTTGTTGTATTTTGTACAGAAACTTGTGCAGTACCTACAATCAATGCATTCCACTCTGCCTCTATTTTTGCAATCTGGAGCAATAAATCATCACTCTTTTGTTCTTTTTGAAATTAATTTTCCTCAAAGACCTTATCCTCAGCCTTTCTGAAGTCTTTAAGATTTTGTGCAGCCTTGAGCTAGAGGCTCTCTCCCACTTCCGTGAGCTCTATAAGCCCTGCACTCCTAGGATATTCAATCTCCAGGTACCCCAAATCCTCTTGTGGATTATTTCCACCAAAGAAAGGGTTTCCTATCAACAAAGCACACATTTTTGTGAGGAAAGAGTCCTTTGTTAGGAACTTCCCATCACTTTCCTCTTGCTAAAATATGGTCTCTTCAGAAAAGTCCCATTCTTTCTCAAAATTATCTTTTCTAATATTCATGATGCGACACAAAACAATCAACTTCTAGTCCATAGAAATTAGTTTGTCGGTGAGTAGGAGATTCTCTTCCTTCAACCTCATAAATTTTTCTTTTTCATAATCCTCTCGAGTCTTGGTCTCAACTTCCTCAACTTCATCCTCACTCGCTTCAATGTCCTCCTCTTCATCATCCTCTTCTTCAGTTGAATCAAGAAAATCTTCAAACAATGAATACTTCAAATTCTTCAGTCAAAGTTTCCTCCTTTTTCCAGCCATCCCACCAATGAACATGGCATTTTGTTTTAACTTTTGCTTGCACAATTTTACCCTCCATCAAGTCTAAATTTGCAAGAAAATCTTTGATGACTGAATCGGTGTCTTCATCTTTTGGCTGCCTTTTAGCCTTCTCGAGAAACCATCAATTTCTTTTGACGTGGCCTCACTTGCGACAATACCAGCAAATAATTTCTCTAACTTCGAACTTCTCCATCTTCTCGAGAATTTTCAATCCTTTATCTATCTACCTTTCCATCTTTGCTCAATCACTTCACCTAAGCTCTAATACCAATTTTTTAGTTTAAAAACGAGTAGAGAAAATACGTAATAATGAACAGAAAATAGCATAAAGAATAATAGACACAACAAAGAACTCAATACACAAGATTAACGTGGTTCACCACTAAGTGGCTACGTCCACCAGAAATGCAAGGCCTAACCATGAATGCAAGTTGTATAGGTTCACAATTCCACTTTGATTTTGGTAGTTGAAAGTAGTATATATGCCAATAGGTTCTAATATTAAAGCAATCAAATGTAGGGATAGATGTACTATTTTTAGTAGAACTAGGTAGTAGAATTACATTGTAAACAAGAATTGATGGTCTCAAAACAACATATGCAATAGCTCATCTGTTTCAAGTTGAGATTCCAATTATCAACATAAAACATTGTAAAATAGAGCATAGAAGAAGAACATATTTAATAGTGAAAGGAAAAAATCCATTAATATGGATATAATTCTTACCCTTGCTTATGACAAGAAAGTAACCTATGAACATGAGAAAAAATGGGTCTATAAAACATTCAATTACCTAGTCCAAGATAATTAGACATTTAGCCATTCTAAATGCTAATCAACATAACCCAGTTTTTTTATTTTTTTGCATAAATCGATGAAAAAACATTCTA
This sequence comes from Cryptomeria japonica, assembly GCF_030272615.1. NCBI lineage: Eukaryota > Viridiplantae > Streptophyta > Pinopsida > Cupressales > Cupressaceae > Cryptomeria > Cryptomeria japonica. Next base: position 300,772,520 of record NC_081409.1, read on the forward strand.
TTATGCAAGAAAAAATGGCTTTCTTAGGCCAAGTCTCAACCTCTCACCATAACTATCTTAGCTACCTTGTGAAGAATCAACCTTCACAATTTAACTTATATTTGATAGGTTTTTAGATTTGATTATGTAAATTTCATGTCTTTAAATAAACTTATAGCCAAATCAGATTTTTGTAGAATAAAATTCAAAATGATATATAAACTTAGTTTTTAATTTATGTAATTAGTTTGCCTCTTATGGTAGCAACTTTTTTAACTAGTTTGTTTACTACTCTACACTTAAAAGATTCTTTTCAAAATTCAAAAAGATATTGAAAATGGATATTTATATCATGAAACCCCAAGATTTTGATTTAGATTACTCAACTTTAGGAATAAACAAAGAAGTTATGAATGATGATATGAGAACAAAAATATTACATGAAATATTCTCAATCTTAAAAAATGAAAATTTAGGACATGACATGACTTGTAGTACAAAACATCAAGATGGAATACAATAATCCTCTACAAGGAGAAACCTTCCAATTATACTAGACCAAAAATGTTGAAGGACAACAAAATTTTCTTATTACAATGTTCAAACATCAATAAGAATTATATATGAAGAAAACATTAAACTCTAATCATATGGAATTTCTATAGTTCATGAAAATAGCTTGAAATGTTTCTAGATTTGATTGCATGAATTATTCTCCATCAAAATTTTGGATCCCACTATGTGGCATGTCTTCAGGATGAAGAAATTGGATAAAATGAGAAGAAAAATGAAACATTATTTAGAGACTGACTTAGAAATAAAGAGGAGGGGAGGGACATAACATGGAAACTTAGAAGCTAGAAGGAAAAAACAATAGTCAAGTAGTAGCTAGGTTCTCATGTTATCTATCTCATCTCTTCTTTATAACTAGTCTAGTCTATTAATTACCGTTTCATCTCTCTTATCATGCTTTCTACTTTCTCATTCTAACGAAAAATTGTTGAGTGCAACCCAAAATATTGATGAAAAAATTTATACAATTAAATCTAAAAAGAAGAAAACATTAATAAATGATCTAAAGAAAATCTCTTTTCGTAAACTGCTACCTAACTACAAAGTGAGATAAAAATTTACCTGCCAAACCCCCTTGCAAAAAAACAAGATAAATTTGTTACTATTGTATTATTCAAGTTAAATGTGGGCCTCATCCTTGATAAAGTTTATAGTGACACACTTAAGAAATATGAGATTATAGACATGATTATGTTTGATAAAGAAAATTGTGAGAATGAGGCTTAAACTCTATCACTCTATCATTGTTTAACAAGAGATTGTTTTTTATTAGTGCCCGCTAACAAGGAATTATGTTCAGAGCATGCCTCCACATACGATATTCTTCTTCTAAATCAGCCCTTGCATGAAAGTGTTTATTTCAATAGAGGTGTTTCATACAATGTTACCTGTTCTATATCTATTTTTTCTTTTCTTCTTTACCATGGCAGCCACAATTTATATCTCCTAAAGGTCATAAACCATTTGGTATTGTATTATGAATTACTATATATCCTTACAAATTTAGGATATCCTTGGTTTTGTTAATCGCCTCATTAGGTGCACATCCCATGGTGCAATAAATGTTTTTCACATTATTAGGTCTTAACCACGCCTCTATATCTTGTATGTAATTTGTTCCTCTAATATACATTAATCTCATATTTATATGGCTTGGGTACATTACCAATAACCCTACTATGCCATAACCAGTTCTCTCAATATTTTTGTTCTCGATGAGATTAGAAACCTTCTAAAGAGCTTCATTCATCATTTTATTCAATTTTTTTTTAGCTCAAGGTAATCATTTTAGAGTTGTAAATTCCTAGCAGGTTGGAAAGCAATGTGTCTTTCACCCACTCTTGAAAACTTATCTTTTGTAGATTTTCCTTTCCTGCAAAATTACCAGATGAAAATAAGAATGAATAATATTAAGCATATTTAGTTTATCTTTCACCATGAGCTGGCTATACTCACATTTGTATGCTTTGAATTTTCATAAACACTTGAACTATTTTACGTGTGACGTTCATTTCCTAGAGTTAGATACATCTATGTCATATTTATGTTAATCCAAGTAGTTTTGTACTAAGCTCAAAATTATTATTCTATAATAGTTTCCTTTTACATTGAAAATAATATTCAACCCTATGGTATAATGGATTATGTAGTTTAATATGTTGATTCCTATTATTTTGGTATGAATGAAGGACTTAATGGATATCATCTAGACTTATAAGTAGATATGCATGTGATCTCATATTTTTCTTTAGTAACATATGGATCTTTGAGAATCATGATGAACTTGATATTTTTTTTCATTTTAAATATTTATTTATGTTTATGTTTTTTGTTACTTTTGGATTCTATCAAATGTTGCTTTAAATAGAACCAACATACCTTCAGTATAGGTGTCTTTGTTTGATTTCCAACAAAACCTAATGGAGGGGAATGAATCATTTATACACAATGGGTTTGAAAGATGACCTTTAGGCATTCTAATTATTCATTACTACATCGTATTTTGTTTTTTGAAAATGGATCTTGAATGAAGCTAAATCAGAGAGTTATATTTTAATTAGTTTTGGTGTTATAAAATACCTTCAACATTTTTGCCCAATGAGTCACCATTTATTTTTTATTAAAGTAAGTGAGGAAGGGCCCCGATCCATTACAGATTAGAAATAAACCATTTAAACAACAGACTATTGCATAATTGAACAACAATGTTACTCAAATAGTAACCAAAACATACAATACATCAAATATGAAACAAATTAAAACTTTCCATATAGAGTGACAAAAACTAAGATATTGTAGATGAAAATTAGAGCCTAGAAGTGGGCCCAATAAGAAAAGTTGAGATTTTTGGACTGGTAGGGATTCGATCCTTTTTCTATAACATATAAAAATCCAAGAAGAAACATGTTATTTAGGAGAAACTAAAGGAGCAGTGTTGTAGGAACTATCTGAGGCAATAGGCGAGTCAGACCAGCAAGCCACCAAGCCCAAAGGGGAAACTAGTAGTCTGGGGATAGAAACTTAGGAAGCACGGACAAAATGAGGTTAGAAATCAAGGGACCTCTAGAAGGATCACCGAAGTAGGAACCAAATGACCCATTATAATAGGGGCCACGGTAGTAGGGATTGCACAAGTTGTCAAAATAGATCCAAGAGCTAGAGAAGGAAGCATCTAGAGTCCACACAAGTCTCTAAAATAGAATCTAAATCAACAACAATAACTATGACATGGCACAGTTGGAATCTTTCAACCAAGTAGGAGGATAATGTAGGAGAGAACCCTAGAAGCATGAAGAGGCTAAATGTCATATAGAAAAACAACGTCTTCAATTGAAAGGGATACGTTCATAGTCCAAAATCTATTTCCAAGATAGATCACCAACCTTAAGTGATATCTCAATGGGAAGTGGCTTAGAAATCTATCCAAATCCACCAAAGTCCTAGTGTAGGAAATATGGGAAAACATGCTAGTATTAAGGTCAACTTTGATAAAATGACCTAGTGTATTACCGATAGCTTCATAAGAAACATTGCACTAGAGTTGGACGGAAAGGTGGGACAACCTTACCCAAGTAGGGGAAAATGTGATTTTCCAAAGGGTTGAAAGAGGGCAACCTAAGGTGAAGGGACAATGCCTATTAATCCCATTTCCAGACATTGATGGTTAGAATAGCCTCCCTATCTTAAATAGAGTAAAACAAAATAATGAAGAAGCCATGAGAAAAAGGGTAAATCTCAACTCTACTTAAGATCCATTGGTTCTAGTACTTCAAAATCTAGGAACATGGTGTAGGGAGTGAGAGCCACAAGCGACTAAACCTGTTAGTAAGCACCAAATTTTTGAAATAGTAAATGCAATCCAATACCTCCTATCCTAGCATGACCTCTAGAAAAGAGAAGGCATAGGGGAGACATTTCATAGCTGGGAAAAAAGACCCCTTTGAGGATGTGTAGAGAAAATTTACAAAAGAATTCTTAAGAGGAGACTTGACTAAGGCATCTGAGATGGTAGCAAAATTTGTATCTACCAATAATATTTTCTCAAAAGGGGACACAAGATCTGAATAGGATATTTCTACCACCATCTTAGAAGTAAGGGAACTATAACTCCCTATAACCAAGGCTAAGAGATATATGTGTTTTAAATTGGGGAGAGAGAGGCCATGTGTGGGAGATTATTTTTTATTAGATTAGCAGGGAGATGGCCCTAACTAAAAAGAGAGATACAACATTAAAACATTAACCATTCACCAACTGTAAAACTGCTAGCAGTAGGAGACCAGTTCTAATAAAAAATGATCAAAATTTTTCATGCCCCTGAAACTATTTCTACCGATACAAGTATCATTCCTATTACTAATTACAAAAGTATCATAGTAGCTATTGCCATAAATCATAATGCTAATGTTGTTACCAACATTATCCTTATCAAACTTTAACAACTTAGTCTTAGCATAAGTAATTAACATTAAGTCTTTCAAAGTGGGCACACAAGCCCCAAAACACCACTAGTTGCAAAACATAACAAAAAAGGTTAAACAAGGGAAGCAAAATGACCATTACTCCTTCTTGATCAGGTTCTTGTTGCACTTGAGCTTGCATAAGTTCTGCATCCAAATCTCCTATTGATCTTCTTCCTCTTCACCGGTCATCTCCCTTGCACCCTTCCTGGCCTTATTCTTCCTGATTTTCTTCAATCGACCTTGACCAGATACCGTGCCTAGGACTACATTCTTCATTACCCCATCCATGATAGTGCAAACAGAATTGAAAGCATCTCACAGATGTTTCACCTTCCTATCATGTTCCTTGTAGTTCTTCTCCAGCATGGCCACTTTTTCCTTCATTTCATTCAATTGTTCCTATTCCTCATAGTTCTTCTCCAACGTGGATACTTTATGACCCCTTAAGACATGATATGACCTCTAACAACACCTAAGGGGTCATATGGTATCCTAAAGGGTCATACGCCACAATATGACCCCTTAGAATACAATATGACCCATAACGACTCCTAAGGGGTCATATGGTGTCCTAAGGTATCACATTATACCATATGACCCCTTAGGACACAATATGACCTCTAACAACACCTAAGGGGTCATATGACACAATATGACCCCTTAGAATACAATATGATGCATAATGACACCTAAGGGGTTATATAGTGTCCTAAGGGGTCATAGGATGCCACATGACCCCTTAGGAAACAATATGACCTCAAACAACACCTAAGGGGTTATATGGTATCCCACGGGGTCATATGACACAAATGACCCATAACAAAACCTAAGGGTTCATATGATGTCCTAAGGGCTCACGGGATACTACATGACCCCTTAGGACATGATATGACCTCTAATGATACCTGAGGTGTCCTATGACACCATATGACCCCTTAGAATACAATATGACCCATAACGACACCTAAGGGGTCATATGGTGTCCTAAGGGGTTGCCAGATACCACAAGACCCCTTAAGACACGATATGACCTCTAACAATACCTAAGGGGTCATATGGTATCCAAAGGGGTCATACTACACAATATGACCTCTTCAAATATAATTGACCCATAACAACATCTAAGGGGTCATATGGTATCCTAAGGGGTTAGAGGATACCACATGACCCCTAAGGACAACATACATCCCATAACGACACCGTATGGTGTCATAACAGGTCATATGGTGTCCTAAGGGGTCATAGGACACAATATGACCACAATTCTCTCCCTTTATCTCCCTTTATCTCACTTACTTTCCCATCTTCCCTCTCTCTCTGTCTCTATCTCTGTCTCTCTCTCTCTCTGTCTGTCTCTGTCTCTGTCTCTGTCTCTGTCTCTCTGTCTCTGTCTCTCTCTCTCTCTCTCTCTCTTCCTTTTCCATCCTCTCTCCCTTGCTTTCCCATCCTCCCTCTCCCTCTCTCTCTCTTTCCCTTAATATATATATATATATATATATATATATATATATATATAATTGGTTTGCCTCTTATGGTAGCAACCTTTTTAACTAGTTTCTTTACTACTCTACACTTAAAAGATTCTTTTCAAAATTCAAAAAGACATAGAAAATGGATATTTATATCATGAGACCCCAAGTTTTTGTTTTAGATTGGTTAACTTTAGGAATAAACAAAGAAGTTATGAATGATGATATGAGAACAAAAAAATTACATGAAATATTCTCAATCTTAAACAATAAACTTTAATCATATGAAATTTTTATAGTTCATGAAAATAGCTGGAAAGATTTCTATATTTGATTGCATGAATTATTTTCCATCAAAATTTTGGATCCCGCTATGTGGCATGTCTTCAGGATGAAAAAATTGGATAAAATGAGAGGAAAAATGAAATAGTATTTAGAGATGGACTTAAAAATAAAGAAGGGGGGAAGGACATAACATGGAAACTGAGAAGCTAGAAGGAAAAAAGAGTAGTCAACTAGTATCTAGGTTCTCATGTTATCTATCTCATCTCTTCTTTATAACTAGTTTAGTCAATTAATTAACATTTTATCTCTCTTATCATTCTTTCTACTTTCTCATTCTAACGATAAATTATTGAGTGCAACCCAAAACGTTGAAGAAAAAAATTATACAATTAAATCTGAAAACAAGAAAACATTAAAAAATGAACTAAAGAAAATCTCTTTACTTAAAACCCTACCTAACTAAAAAGTGAGATAAAAATTTACCTAGCAAAACCCCTTGCAAAAAAAATAAGATAAATTTGTTACTATTGTATTATTCAAGTTAAATGTGGGCCTCATCCTTGATAAAGTTAATAGTGACACACTTAAGAAATATGAGATTATACACATGATTATGTTTGATAAAGGAAACTGTGAGTGAAGGAGACATAATAATCAGGCTTAAACTCTATCATTGTTTCACAAGATATAGTTTTTTATTAGTGCCCGATAACAAGGAATCATGTTTAGAGAATTCCTCCACATACGATACTATTCCTCTAAATCAACCCTTGCATGAAAGTTTTTATTTCAATAGAGGTGTTCCATACAATGTTACCTATTCTATATCTATTTTTTCTTTTCTTCTTTATCATGGAAGCCACAATTTATATCTACTAAAGGTCATAAACCATTTGGTATTGTATTATGAGTTATTATATATCCTTGGTTTTGTTAATCGCCTCATTAGGTGCACATCCCATGGTGCAATCAATGTTTTTCACATTATTAGTCCTCAACCATGCCTCTATATCTTGTATGTAATTTGTTCCTCTAATATACATTAATCTCATATTTCTATGACTTGGGTACATTTCCAATAACCTCTATTATGCCATAACCAGTTTTCTCAATATTTTTGTTCTCGATGAGATTAGAAACCTTCTAAAGAGCTTCATTCATCATTTGCTTCAATTTTTTTAGCTCAAGGTAATCATGTTAGAGTTGTAAAATCTTAGAAGGTTGGAAAGCAATGTGTCTTTCACCCACTCTTGAATACTTATCCTTTGCATATTTTCCTTTTCTACAAAATTACCAGATGGCAATAAGAATGAATAATATTAACCATATTTAGCTTATTTTTCACCATGAGCTAGCAATACTCACATCTTCACACTTTGATTTTTCATAAACACTTGAACTATTTTATGTGTGGTGTTCATTTCCTAGAGTTAGATACATCTATGTCATATTTATGTTAATCCAAGTAGTTTTGTACTAAGCTCAAAATTGTTATTCTATAATAGTTTTCTTTTACATTGAAAATAATATTCAACCCTATGCTACAATGGATTATGTAGTTTAATATGTTGATTTATATTATTTGGTACCTATGAATGGATTAATGGACATCATATAGACTTATAAGTAGATATGCATGTGATCTCATATTTTTATTTAGTAACATATGGATCTTTGAGAATCATGATGAGCTTGATATTTTTTTGCATTTTAAATATTGATTTATGTTTATGTTATTTGGAACTTTTGGATTCTATCAAATGCTGCATTAAATAGAACCAACATAGCTTGAGTATAGGTGTTTTTGTTTGATTTCCAACAAAACCTAATGGAGGGGTATGAACCATTTATAGACACAATGGGTTTGAAAGATGACCTTTAGGCCTTCTAATTATTCATTAATACATCATATTCTATTTTTTGAAAAGGGATCGTGAATGAACCTAAATAAGAGAGCTATATTTTAATTAGTTTTGGTGTTATAAAAAGCCTTTAGCATTTTTGCCCAAAGAGTCAACATTTGTTTTTTATTAAAGTAAGTGAGGAAGGGCCCCAACCCATTATAGATTAGAAATAAACCATTTAAACAATAGACTATTGCATAATTGAACAACAATGTTACTCAAATAGTAACCAAAAAATACAATACATCAAGTATGAAACAAACTAAAACTTTCCATAGAGAATGACAAAACTAAGATATTGCTGATTAGAATTAGAGCCTAGAAGTGGGCCCAACAAGACAAGCTGAGATTTTTGGACTGGGAGTGATTCGATCCTTTTTCTATAACATACAAAAATCCAACAAGAAACATATTTTTTAGGTGAAACTAAAGGAGCGGTGTTGTAGGAACCATCAAACACAGTAGAAGAGTCAGACCGGCAGGCCACCAAGCCCAAAGGGGAAACTGATAGTCTGGGGATAGAAAGTTAGGAACCATGGACAAAATGAGGTTAGAATGCAAGGGACCTCTAGAAGGATCACCAAAGTAGGAATGAAATGACCCATTATAATAGGGGCCACGGGAGTAGGGATTGCATAAGATCTCAAAATAGATACAATAGCTAGAGAAGGAAGCATAGAGTCCACAAGAGTCTCTAAACTATAATCTAAATCAGCAACAATAACTATGATATGGCACATTTGGAATCTTTCAACCAAATAGGAGGAGAATGTAGGAGAGAACCATGGGGGCATGAAGTGGCTAAATTCCATTTATAAAAATAACATCTTCAATTGAAAGGGATCCCTTCATAGTCCAAAATATATCTCCAACATAGATCACCAACCTTAAGTGATATCTTTATGGGAAGTGGCATAGAAACTTGTCCAAATCCACCAAAGGCCTAGCACAGGAAGTATGGGAAAACATGCTATTGTTAAGGTCAACTTTGATAAAATGACCTAGTGTATTACCAATAGATTCATAAGAAATAATGCACTAGAATTGGAGGGAAAGGTGGGACAACCTTACCCAAGTAGGGGAAAATAGGATTTTCCAAAGGGTTGAAAGAGGGCAACCTAAGGTGGAGGGAAAATGTATGTGAATCCTATTTCCAGACATCGATGGTTAGAGTAGCCTCCCTATCTTCAATAGAATAAAATAAAATAATGAAGAAGCCATGAGAAAAAGCGTAAATCTCAAATTTACTACAGATCCATTGGTTCCAGTACTTCAAAATCTAGGAACATAGTGTAGGGAGTGAGAGCCACAAGCAACTAAATAAGTAGCAAATTTTTGAAATAGCAAATGCATACCAATACCTCCAATCCTAGCACCACCTCTAGAAAAGAGAAGGCATAGGGGAGACATTTCATATCTAGAGCCAAAGACCCCTTTGAGGATGTGTAGAGAAAATCTAAAAAAGAATTATTAGAGGAGAGTTGATTAAGGTATCTGAGATGGTAGCAAAATTAGTATCTACCAATAATATTTTCTCAAAAGGAGACACAAGATCTGAATAGTATATTTCTACCACCATCTTAGAAGTAAGGGAACTATTACTCCCTATAACCAAGGTTAGGAGATATATGTGTTTGAAATTAGGGAGAGAGAGGCCATGTGTGGGAGATTGTTTTTTAGTAGACTAGTAGGGAGATGACCCTGACCAAAAAGAGAGATGCAATATTATAACATTAACCATTCACCAACTATACAGTAGGTAGCAGTATGAGACTAGTTCTAATAAAAAATGATCAAATTTTTTCATGCCCTTGAAACTATTTCTATGGATATTACTATCATTCCTATTACTAATTACAGAAGTATCATAGTAGATGTTTCCATAAACCATACTACTAATGATGTTACCAACATTATCCTTATCAACCTTTAACGAACCAATCTTAGCATAATTAATTAACATTGTCTTTCAAAGTGGGCACGTAGGCCCCAAAATACCACCATTTGCAAAATATAATAAAAAATATTAAATAAAGGAAGCAAAATGACCATTACTCCTTCTTGATCAGGTTCTAATTGTGCTCAAGCTTGCCTAAGTTCTACATCTAGGTCTCTTTCTGATCTTCTTCCTCCTCATTGGTCATATCCCTTCCACCCTTTTTGGTCTCTTTCTTCTTGATTTTCTTCAATCGACCTTGACCAAATATTGTGCCTAGGACTACATTCTTCATTACCCCATTTGTGATATTGCAAAGGGAATTGAAAACATCTCACAGATGTTTCACCTTCCTATCCTATTCCTCATAGTTCTTCTCCAACATGATCACTTTTTACTTCATTTCATTCAATTATTCCTATTCCTCACAGTTCTTCTCTAGCATGGACACTATATGACCCCTTAGGACATAATATGACCTCTAACGACACTTAAGGGGTCATATGGTATCCTAAAGGATCATACACCACAATATGACCCCTTAGAATACAATATGACCCATCATATGGTGTCCTAAGGGGTCACATGATACCACATGACCCCTTAGGACACGATATGACCTCTAATGACACCTAAGGGGTCATATGGTATCGTAAGGGGTCATATGACACAAAATGACCCCTTAGAATACAATATAATGCATAACGACACGTAAGGGGTCATATGGTGTCCTAAGGGGTCACAAGATACCACATGACCCCTTAGGACATGATATGACCTCTAATGACACCTAAGGGGTCATATGGTATCCTAAGGGATCATACGGCACAATATGACCCATAACAACACCTAAGGGGTCATATGGTGTCCTAAGGGGTCACAAGATAATACATGACCCGTTAAGACATGATATGACCTCTAACAACACCTAATGGATCATATGGTATCCTGAGGGGTCATACAACACAATATGACCCATAACGACACCTAAGGGGTCAAAAGATACCACATGAGCCCTTAGGACATGTTATGACCTCTAACAATACCTAAGGGGTCATATGGTATCCAAAGGGGTCATACGACACAATAAGACCCCTCAGAATATAATATGACCCATAATGACACCTGAGGGGTCATAAGGTGTCCTAAGGGGTCAAAGGATACCACATGACCCATAAGGACAACATACGTCCCATAACGACACCTTATGGTGTCGTAAGGGGTGATAGGACACAATATGACAAACATGCTCTCCCTTTATCTACTTTTATCTCTGTTAAATTCCCATCCTCCCTCTCTCTCTCTCTCTCTCTCTCTCTCCCTTTTCCATCTTCTCTCCCTCCCCCCTTTGTCTCCCTTTTCCATCCTCTCTCTGCCCCCTCTCTCTTTCCAACTCTCTATTTCCCTCTCCCCCTTTCTCTCCCTCCCTCTCCCTCTCCCTCCCTCTCTTTTTCATCCTATCTCCCCCTCTCTCTCACTCTCTCTTCTCCTCTCCCCATTTCCCTCCCACTCCCTCCCCCTCTCCCTCTCTCTCCCTCCCTCTCCTTCCCTTCCTCCCTTCACACTTTCTTTACTAAAAGAAGCATGTATGGGGTTTTGCTGAGTTAAAAGTGCGTACGGGGTGCTAGGAATATTGATGTTGGCCTACCAAACATTTTTAGGCCTAAGAGCACGTATGGGTTTACTTAAAATACCATGTACATGGTTCTGGGACATACTTTTAGTTGCCCAACAACCTCAACGACCTCAAAAGAAGTTTTTGAGGTCGTTGAAGGCCCCTCTGCAACTGTAATTGCGCTTCTATGACTATTTTATATGTTCAAGTAAGTGAGTTTTTTTGTTTTGCATGATTTCAAATGATTGAATTGTTGTTCTTATTAGTTTGGTCAATGTTATTGTGATTGTTTAATAGTTTGGATTCAAAAACATAATGATAATGCTCAATTTTATGGTTATTTGATTGTTTAAGAACTTATGTTTACATATATATGTAAAATGATTCTATTTAGGACAACTGGTATTAACGATGGGAAAGAACAAGTGAGGAATGATGGAACAACAAGAGGTTGAAAAGGAAAGACAAAGGCAATGTATGAAGAAATTATATGACATAAGAACAATGGGACAAGAAGGTACATCATCCTCAACATCTCAATTTGATTTACCAAACGAACATAATGCACCTAATGCAATTAAAGAAGAGACCACATTGAATAATTAGCATACACCAACTCTATTTGATGAATTGAATGTACCCAATGCACATAATGCATTGAGGTTAAGATGTCATATAATCATTTGTAGGAAACCAAAGTATCTAATTGACATCAATGAGAATATTTTGAAGCCAATGCCCGATAAAATGAATGAACAAACTTGTAGGAGAATGGTTAAAATAATATGGAAAAACTATTTTGAAAACTTAAAATCAAATTGCAAGATGCCAATTAATTGTTGAAATGATTAAAAATCTGAATTTCAGAGACAATGAGAATTCTAGGCCTAAGATCATTTGAAAGTAATATTAAGAGAACTGTTGTGAGAAATATATTCTATGCATATCAAGCTATTGGTTCAGAATAACATTCTAAAGATTCTAATGTTACTTGATGTGTCATTACATCAACCATAATGAGCAAGAAAATATAAAAAATCATTTGATAAGAAATACAAGTAAGCCATTAAACATTAGTAGAGAAACATTACGTAAAGCATTAGAGAGGCGGGATAAAATAGAGAATACTAACAATAATTCTCTTTGGGCATTCTCGGGTAGACTACCATGCAAAGAAAAGGTTGTTCTTGATGCACTAAGAACAATAATTGAATTTTTTTGGCAAGACAACACATGGGTTTTGCCAAACCAAAGAGATGTTGTTAGGAGGTGAATCGGATATAGAAATCATGAGCTACATGCCTAACACTTTTTGGATATGACTCAAACAAAATTTTATGAAAGATTCCTTGAAAAGTTTCCTCAAATAAGAATTAGTCATAGATTTTTTGAAATGGGAAAACATTTTTATGTTAAGATTAATCATGTATGCACCACATGTTGTTGTAGGATGCATATTGAATTTTCCATGCACTATGATATTTATCCTCATATATATTGTCCTTTACACACTAACGATGTTTTGCACGAATGCAATTTACAACCACCTCCTAAGTCACCAAGAGAATTTATTTCAAGTGTGTTATGTAAAAGAGATGATGGTTGTATTTATTATAAGATGATGTGTTTGAAAGGTTCTTGTGCAACATGTGGTGGTTTTTAACATTTGCCAAGATGTATACATTTGGATAGCACACATGAAATTGGTAAGATGCTAGTATAATTTGGAAAGGACAAGACATTGACATATGGGGTTAAAGATGGAAAAGAATTGAAGAGATGTGAGTTAGTGAAAAATGACATATGTGTAGCTCATTTTATGAGAACATTTCAAGAGAAACTAGTTTATGAGTACACAATGCATACACACAGAGCTCGATGGTTAGATGAGAAATTCAAGTTATGCAAGGACACATTTCCTCTTGGTACCATTGTCTCTATAGTTGATTTTTCTGAAAATCATACACTACAACCTCAAAATGAAGTGCAATCTATGTATTACCATTCTACACAAGTTTCTATTTTTGTACACATAGCATTCATGCATGCAGATGATAGCACAAATGAGGATAGGAAGGTTTCAATAGAGTATCACTTCTACATAAGTGATGATCATACACATTCATCAGAATTTGTGCAAGGATGCTTTAAAATTTTCTACAATAGTTTAAGGGAAAATAACATACGATACAACCAACACTTAATATGGTCAGATAATTGCACCTCACAATTCAAGAATGCAAGAATGTTCTATTGGTTGAGTAGGATGCATGTGACAAGAGGTGTACAACAATTTTGGAATTTCACTAAGGCTGGACATGGAAAGGGAGAGAACAATGGTGTAGGAGCATGTGTAAAAAGAGAAATAGCTAGAGAAGAATTGAAGTACAAAGGTGGTGCTGAGTTGATAGATGTAACAACAATTATGTGATAGTGTAACTCTACAATGGGATCAGGTAATGTAGGTATGTCAATGGTTCATAGATATTTTTGGTTAATCACTGAATCTGACATTGAAAACTATCAGTCTTGTTGTACACTTGTAGGATCCAGTGACATGCACTCATTTTGAAGTTCAAATGCAAGTTCACCGGTAATTTATACTAGACAGATTGTATGGTTTTTCTCTTCATGTATGTATTTTTTGTGGGAAGAATGTGAATCACAAGAGTGGGTTGACAAATGGTAGATTGTATTTTTTGTTCCCATTGATAACTATCAAATTCCCAAAGCACTGTAGTTGAACCAGATGGAAGCATCAGTTTCTTTTGATCATGTATCCAACCTAGTGGAACCAGATGATTTTTTGGTTAATTTTATTGTAGGAATTTTTTTCGCTCATTTTGTTGCATCAAACATTAATTTTGGTATTAATTATAATCCTATAATATGCAAGTCATGTGTATGTAGTTGTTGCAGAAGAGAACAATGAAGAAGGAACATATTACTTTTTGTGTCATTATATTGATCCTAATAGAAAATTGACAACCACAATCATTGACAAAGAGGGTATTGAGTATCCAGTAGGGTCTATTGTCATGACAAGAACATGGCTTAGGAGATACCCTATCAAGAGTTCTAATGTTTGGTTGTTCAAGGACTTTGAAACACACAAACATATCCTTCATTTCTCCAACCTTGTTGTTTCAAAAAAATTTCTATTGATTAAGTATCGTGGTAGACATCAGTGGAAAGTTCATGAATCTGACCATGAGGCATTACTTGACACAATACGAGTTAGAGCCGACCCAGAAGGCTCACTTGATTGATTCTATGGTTCAGGTTAGAATGATTTTGAGAATTTTATATATATCATCAGCGAATTGTTCTATATTCTTTTTTTGGATATTTAAATGGCGATGACCTAATTCACACATATTTAAATGCCAAATTTTGTATAAAAGCCCAAGAGATGAATTGTAACATATTTTTTTGTATATTTAAATAGCCAAGAGCTGATTTGTCCATATTTAGAGGCAAATTTTTGAATATATGTGACTATGTTTTGTGACTATGTTTTGAATATATGTGAATATATGTGTCTATGTTCTGAATATCTTAAGGGTTTTGAGTTTATGTGATGTAAGCAATAATCATGGATATCTATGTTGTACATTGTGTAATCATGGAGAATTATTTGGGTCATTATTGAGTCATGGGAATCATAGATTGAGTCTAGATACAATTTGAGAAAAAAATTGTCATTATTATAAAAAAAGTTGTCAAAAAAGTTATCAAAAAAGTTGTCAAGCAACTTCCAAATCGCATAGGTAGGGTATGGATCTCAACATTTTAATGCTTTGGGAGGCACAACAAGAGCATGCCTAGCATAAACCTGTCAACTTGGATGCGCTCATGATGTTGGTTTGTGCCCACGATGGATGAAATCAATTCTATCTTATCTTGCAACTTTGCATTACATACGATTGACGGTTTTTGTAGTAGGTGAAAAAATGCTACCGTTTGAAAATGGCTCTGAGTCATCAAAAACCGAGATAGGCCATTGTAGAAGAGCCTCACATGACCCTATAGGTTCAAATAGATTGATCATATGTGTCCTATATTGAGAGAAAAAGTCTATCAAAGTTTGACAATTTTTTGGACTTAGGGAACTTGAGAGATCGCGCTGGTAGGGTATGGCTCTCGACGTTCCGCCACTTTTTGGGGCACAACAAGAGAATTCCTAGCATAAAAATTTCTACTTGAAGGTGCTCGTGATGTTGGTTTGTGCCCATGACAGACGGAATCAATTCTATCCTATCTTGCAACTTTGCATTGCATGCGATTGACGGTTTTTGCAAGAGGTAAAAAAATGCTACTATTTAAAAATGGCTCTGAGTTGTTAGAAACAGAGAAATGGCATTGTAGAAGAGCCTCATGTGACCCTAAAAGTTCAAACGGATCAATCATATGTGTCATGGATTGAGAGAAAAGGTTAGTCAATGTTTGACAATTTTTTGGACTCAGGGAACTTGAGAGATCACGCTGGTACGGTGTGGCTCTCAACGTTCCGACACTTTGGGAGGCACAATAGGAGAATACCTAGCATAAAAATTCCCACTCAGAGGTGATCATGATGTTGGTTTGTGTCCACGACAGACAAAATCAATTCTAGCCTATCTTGCAACTTTACATTGCATGCGACTGACGGTTTTTGCACCAAGCGAAAAAATGCTACCATTTGAAAATGGCTCCAATTCATCAGAAATCAAGATTGGCCATTATATAATAGCCTCATGTGACCCTATAGGTTCAAATAGATCGGTCATATGTGTTCTGGATGGAGAAAAATAATCCATCAAAGTTTGACAATTTTTCGGACTCAGGGCACTTGAGAGATCGCATCGATACGGTGTGGCTCTCGATGTTTCGCCACTTTTGAAGGCACAACATGAATGCCTAGCATAAACCTGCCCACTTGGAGGTTCTTGGGATGTTGGTTTGTTCCCACGATGAATGAAATGAATTCTAGCCTATCTTGCAACTTTGCATTGCATGCGACTGATGGTTTTTGCAGCAAGTGAAAAAAGCTAGAATTTGAAAATGGCTCCAATTTGTCAGAAACTAAGATAGGACATTATAGAAGAGCCTCACATGAACCTATATGTTCAAATAGATTGATCATATGTGTCCTAGATTAGGAGAAATAGTCCATTAGAGTTTGATTATTTTTTGGACTCAAGGCACTTGAGAGATCGCACCAGCCGGGTATGGCTCTTGATGTTATGACACTTTGGGAGGCACAAGAGGAGTATGCCTAGCGTAAACCTGCCCACCCAAACATGTGCGTGATGTCCCAAATCACCTTATTTAGATAGAACAATGGAGATTAATACGAAAACCAAAATTTGACCATTGTGAGCATGAGGGTGCTATCGCACCACTCACATTGACAAATATAAACGAAAGGAATCAAAATCATCCAGTGATCATTACCAAGGATCAAATCTGAACATTAGCATTGAATTTCATTTTCTTTGAGACAAGGAGTTTTGTAGGGTTAATTCAATATTTAAGAAAGTTTATCAAATCATATTCCATGATTGCAATGCTTTATATCATAGATTTTTGTTGTGTATATTCATATTGTTGATTACATAGGCAAATATTCATTTAACTTTATAAAAGGGAAGGTACGAAATACAAAGATCAACTATAATCATTTAACTGTATCAATAATTATTTAATCAGATATATATATATATATATATATGCACAATAATCAACACAATGAACAAATTTTGTATGTATTGAAAATGGCTATCAATATCAATGAAATGCACAATAATGAACACAATACACATTTATTGGATCAAATATAAATATTTATATATATCAAAAAAAGCATGTATGCGAAGTCAATACAAGTTTTACAAAAATGTGGCATATGCCATGTCCAAATCGATATACAATAAAAATGTTGAATTTATCTACATGTATTGGTCATTCAATGACCATTGCTAACACTATATGATCCTATATAGTTTATGGTGGATCATCAAAATAGAGACTCTTTGATGTAGTACGCAACTCTATAGATGGCTGCAAAACCACAATTCAAAAGATAAGTTAGAATCCTTTTGTAAAAAATAGTTCACAATTATCAGCATAACTATGCATTTAACTATAATTTATTTGCAATAGAAATGTAGATTGCCTCATTTGTTGATCTAGGATCTAGTGTCTTCTCTCTCTTCTCCTTCTCATCCTTAGGAGTTCTCTTGAATACCTTCTTCAAAGGCTCCAAGTTATGGACGAACCACAAAGGGGGATATTGTCAATTAAATACATTGATACAATATAATAACATTAATACATCAAAAACACTAAAAACCCACGATATAGAGAACAAAATTGTACCAGAGCCTGAGATGCTTCTCCAATACATGGAGGAGGGCTGGTCATTGATGAAGCAGCTATGGATATTTCCCGTATGAAAATTAAGAAGATTATAATTCATCACAAGTTCAAATGTACACGTGTATATAATAATCAAATCAAGAAAATAAAGTAGAGATACATACCTATTCCCTCTCTCGATCCTCAGGCATATCAGGTGCATTCAACATATCTACAAAGCTCAATGGCTACTATATATTAAAAAGACAAAAAACACTAATCAATCTACAAATACCAAATAAGACAATTAAATAACAGATAACATTAAACATAATTTAACAAATCTAAAATTAAATGACTTGCATAAATTCCATCAAAAGAATACATAAAATAAGGTGTACAAAATATGATAGCTCTGTAGGCCAAAATCAATCGTTGAGAGCGTGACATCATCAATCTGAGACATTTGGTCCCTTGACAATGCTTACAAAACAAAAAATTGTCAAGAATTAAAGAGAGTTAGTATAACTTGTGATTTTTTTGAATTCAAAGTGTACTATTCTATTTTAACACGTTACAAAATTTATACCTGGGCTATCCCACATTAATGGTTCCCACTTTTGCCAATGAAGGAAACTGGCGAAAGTGGGAAATTATGATTGGGGATGGTTTGAATGAAGTAGGGTGGTTCGAGAGAGCCCCCCATCTGGGTTCGAGCGAACCTGCCATCGGACGCGGGATTGCTTGAACCCCAGGTGGATTCCTTAAAAATTAATATTTTAAGGGGTTCGATCTAACCCCTACCCCTTTGCTTGAACCCTATTTACAATTGGTTTTTTCAAACTTCTATAAATTCTGACTACGACAGTTAAACTGTCATTTTCCAACTTGTCTTTTTTAGTCCAGTGGGGGTTAGATCAAACCCGTCGTTAGCATCACGTCACTGTGCCCTATCTGCAGCAACTAGCATGTCTCACATTTCAGCTTTTGACCTACATTATTTCAAGTGCACAAAATAACTCATTTTTTTATTTAATAATGTCTTTTTTTATTAAATTTATTCAAACAATAATAAATAATTTGTTTGTTAATTTTTTTTTTAATTAAATAATTATGTATTTATTGTTTTTTAGCATTTTATAAAAATGTTTGATAATTTATTGTTTTTTAGCATTTTAGAAATTTTTTTGATAATTTAATGTTTTGATTGAAATTTGTCAATTTGTTTTTAAAATTACATAATTGTATATGTATTTTTTTTTCAATATTTTAAAATATTGTTAAGAAAAAATTAGAAAACTAAGGTACTAAATTAGAACTTAGAAAAACATTAGTAAAAAAAGAAAATTACAAAAATGTTACAAATCTAAATATATTAAATTAAAACATTAGAAAAATTAATAAATTATAATTTAAAAAACATTAGAAAATTTAGATAACAAATTTAAACAAATTAGAGAAAATAATTCCTCTACAACGTGACCCCTTTCACATCCTATTACACACACAACATGACCCCTTATGACCCCTTAAGACCACATATGCCCTTGATGACACTATACGTTCCCTTAGGACCATAGAGGATCACATAGTGGGCCCTAAGGGGTCATGCATGGTCCTAAGGGGTCATGCATGTGTTAACACATATGTGACACTTACAACCACATGTGACCCCTTATAAAAGCCTAGTGTGTACGACATACCCCTTAGTCTATTACATAGTGTCCTAAGAGGTCATATGTGGTCCTAAGGGGTCACACACATGTCTAACCCCTTAGGACCACATATGACCCCTTATAACATCCTAGTGTACATACAACATTCCCCTTAGGATCACATAGTGTCCTAAGGGGTCATATGTAGCCCTAGGAGTCACACATGTGTTCTAACACATGTGTGACCCCTTAGAACTGCATATGACCACTTATAAAATCCTAGTGTGAACGACATACCCCTTTGTCCATCACATAGTGTCCTCAGGGGTCATATGTGGTCCTAAGGGGTCACACATGCATTAACACATGCGTGACCCCTTAGGACCACATATGAACCCTTATAACATCCTACTGAACATACGACATTCCCCTTAGAATCTCATATATGTTGTCGTAAGGGATCATGCATGTGTTCTAACACATGTGTGACCCCTTAGAACCACATATGACCCCTTTGTCCATAACATAGTGTCCTAAGGGGTCATATGTGGTCCTAAGGGGTCACACATGCATGACCCCTTAGGACCACATATGACCCCTTATAATATCCTAGTGAACTTACGACATTCCCCTTGGGATCACATATATGTGGTCTTAAGGGGTCATGCATGTGTTCTAACACATGTGTGACCCCTTGGAACAACATATGACCCCTTAGTCCATCACATAGTGTCCTAAGGAGCCATATGTAGTCCTAAGGGATCACACATGCATTAACACATGCGTAACCCCTTAGGACCACATGTGACCCCTTATAACATCCTAGTGTACATATGGCATTCCCCTTAGGATCAAATAGTGTCCTAAGGGGTCATATGTGGTCCTAAGGGGTCACACATGTGTTATAACACATGCCCGACCCCTTAGAACCGTGTATGACCCCTTCTAAAATCCTAGTGTGAACGACATACCCCTTAGTTGATCACATAGTGTCCTAAGGGGTCACATGTGGTCCTAAGGGGTCATGCATGCGTTAACACATGCGTGAACCCTTAGGACCAGATATGACCCCTTATAACATCCTATTGTACATACAACATTCCCCTTAGGATCACATATATGTGGTCCTAAGGGGTCATGCATGTGTTCTAACACATGAACGTGATCCCTTAGAACCGCATATGACCCCTTATTCCATCTTATAGTGTCCTAAGGAACACATGTGTGACCCCTTAGGACCACATATGACCCCTTATAACATCTCATTGTGCATACGACATTCCCCTTAGGATCACATATATGTGGTCCTAAGGGGTCATACATGTGTTCTAACACATGCACATAACCCCTTAGAATCGCATATGATCCCTTAGTCCATCTCATAGTGTTCTAAGGGGTCATATGTGGTCCTTAGGGGTCACACATGCATGACCCCTTAGGACCACATATGACCCCTTATAATATCCTAGTGTACATATGACATTCCCCTTAGGATCACATATTACAGATTTAATAATTTTATAATCGTATGTCCATTACAAAAATACAATGACCTCTATTTTTTTGAGATATGGAGTTCAATAACAAACAATGTCAAAAAATTTAGAGAAGTTACATTCCATTTTGTAGATCAATGCTCATGTTTTAGTTTCAAATAAAAAAAATAATTTTGATATACACACAAATATTTTTGTGTTACAATAAAATATAGAACTAATTTTTTTTGTTATTGACTTATAAAAATTATATATATATATATCATGTTCTTGAATTTTTTATGTATTAAAGATCTTTAAATATATATATCTCTCTGTGTGTGAAATATTTGAATTTTTTATGTAAATTCAAAGATTTAAATTTTTTATTATATATATATATATATATATATATATCTGAAATATATGTTATCTCTCTCTCTATTTCACGAAAATGATCCCTCTCTCTCTCTACAATTATTTATACATTACAATAAAATATAGGTCTAATTTTTTTTGTTATTGGTCCTTATAAATTATATATATATATATCATTTTCTTGAATTTTTTTATGTATTCAAGATTTAAATATATGTTATCTCTCTATCTCTTTGAAATATATGTTATCTCTCTCTGAAATATATGTTATCTCTCTCTCTCTCTCTCTGAAATATATGTTATCTCTCTCTCTCTCTCTCTGAAATATTCAAATTTTTGATGTATTCAAAGATTTAAATTTTTGATTATATATATCTCTCTCTCTCATGAAAATGATCTCTCTCTCTCTCTCTACAATTTAACTGATTTTAATTTTTAATGTTTTAAATTGAATGCACTTCATGTGTGTGTGTGCTTACGTATTTATTTGAACTTTATGACATACCTAGATAGATGGCATCCCAGGATATACCTTCACAGGTTCCTGATCAGGATCCATCTACACAGGCTCTTGATCAGTAGCCACACATTGATGATATAGATCCTCCACACCAGGATCCCCCATTGCCCAATATTGCTACCATTTTCCAGTATAGTGATCGTAAGCTACATAGGTTGAGGGTCATATTAGATGACCCTCGTACTGATGGCATGTACAAGAGTACATCCACATCCATTTTTGATAGGTTGTAGACAATGAGGGACCACTTAGTTTCTCACACCTCATTCTCACCTAAGGTTATAGAGGATATTTATAGATGGTTGAGGAGTGAGGTGAGGGGTCCAGATTCTTTTGGTGATGTGGTGAGGGTGGTCTTGAAGGAGACCATCAAGGAGAGATGCTTTCCACAGTATCAGGAGAAGAGTAAGGTGAAAGGATATCAAGTCATGAGATGTATCGACCCACAAGTTGCATCATTTATTTACCCATGCTTCATAGTTTCCCATGGTCGTTATCTTAATAACGACCAGATACCATAATACTTTGCACAACAAGTATTTGCTGAGGTTCATTGTTAGATGAAACCAAACTACCTTGACATTCCAACATATTATGGATAGGGGAGGGGCAAGATTGCTGATAGAGATGCATATTGTAGGTGTGATAGAGCTCTGCCTAGACATAGGGACCATGTTGGCTAGAGATTTCTTGCAGTAGTCCCAGCCTTGGCCCCCATAGCACATCACATTGTGATTGCTTCTCAGAGAGGAGAAATTGATAGGATTGGACAGATTGCATCAGCAACAACCACCATATCATCTGACAGGCTAGGCAGATATATGATTAGTCAACCACATTCAAGATCATCCACAGATCATACATCTTCTAATCACGGGGTAGCGTCAGATTCAGATGATTAGTATATTACTATTAGCATCCCCTCCCCATATGAGGTAGCATCTATAGTCAAAGGTAGTAGACATGTACAGATGTCACAGTATTTAGTCGAGGACCTGCTACATTCTTACCGTTTTATTTCATCTCGACTTAGGATACCATTGACTAATGTTAGAGAGGAGATTCTTCGAGATGGGCAGGCTACCACTGGATCGATGCATACCCCGAGGTAGTCAAAACATTCTCATCACTCTACGCATGCTCCAGACACTAACCCACCTACAAATCACTATGTTGCTAGAGAGGAGGAGATATGAGCTGATCAGGTCTATATCACATATGAGGGCTTGGATTCATTTAAAGAGGAGATATGAGCTTATCAGGTCCATATCAGAGATGAGAGCTTGGATTCATTTGAGGAGGAGATATGAGCTGATCAAGTCCATATCACAGATGAGGGCTTGGATTCATTTGAGGAGCAGCTCCGAGGTTTGAGCCATACTAGGTTTATGGATATGCTACTATAGTTAGACACTTCATCCATGATGCCTAGTAATCTAGTTAGCCCCTTACACTCCTCAGTCATATGTACAACCAGAGAGAGATATGCAGGCATGAGTGATGTGTTTGATATGATCACATGACATGATTAGACTATATAGCCTACTCCTGATACACAAGTATGTACAGACATATGCATTTAAATATTTACAAGATATGTATACATGTTGTAATGTACGTGATGAATCTATATATAGATCTTTTAATAAATAATCTAGTTCTAAGTTAATTTTTATCATTTAAATTGATCCTGGACTAATCCTTAAATACATACATACATACATATATATATGTATATGTATAAAAGTTATCTCATGTCACTCCTAGCTTGAGCTTTGAGCGTGTGCGTAGGAGAGATTCTTTTGATGTTGTTAGTGGACAGGTTAGTTATGGTTTTTTGTATATATGTACATGTATGTATACATGTGTCACAATTTATATTTTAATTTTAATTTAACTCTAGTTAGATTTGATGTACATGTGTCTAGAGAGATCTATATTTAATATTTAAATAAATTCTACTTTTGCAAGGGTCTATTGGACATCTAGAATCTCACTAGGACTCTCCCTCAGATGGTCACTCTATTCGTGGCCGACATGATCCCTGTTGATCTGCTGGACTTTATAGCTCATTTGTTTATCATATTATAGACTTTCATATTATATATATATTTCATGCATGTATGAAGTTTAGACTAGATTATACTTTATACAATTTGTGTTTGAACAAATTATATATTTCATGCACATCTACATGTTAGATTATATGTACTTTATACAATTTATGTTCAATGGATTGGATTTTATATATCATGTGCATGTATGGCTAGATTATACTTTATATATACATGTATAGTTTGTGCATTTGATCCTGGATTAAATATATCGCATAATTTGTGTTCAAATAATTATATATATTATTGAATGCATGTGCATGTTAGATTACTTACACACTTTAAATTTATATGATCAATAATGCACATGTTCTCTAAAACTTTCAAATTTATATATATCTGTGACTGAATTTACATATGTACATGTAGATAGATTAAAAAAAGATTGATATGTTTATAATTTAAATTTTAAATTTTAAATTTTACTACATGTAACATGTATATAGTAGATATGCATTAATTTAAAAGAATATGTTCAAACAAAAGAGTATATCCACTCCACTATGCAATCCATGAACAATATAAAAATCACACTTGTTAATTAATATCAAATGAATAAACTAAACTTAATACCATGTACTAAATAGTTCACATGGTATGTAATTCTAGGTATGTATACAAGTTAAATAGTTCACAACACATCACTTAGTGGTTCAGACCGCTCTTCAATTATTACACATGTATGTCCTAATTTAATATATCAATTTTACACATACATACATTCTAATTTAAACATTCATTTTTAATTAAATTTATGTGCATGTGCCTCTTTAATTAAATAAATACACACGTCCTAAATTACTTTACATGTACATGCTTTAAAATTATTTTAACAACTTACAAATAACATGCATTTAGAATTAGATATCTACTATATACATCCTAATCAATTGCATACATCGCCCACCTTTTAACACATTTTCAACTCATCCACATGTCCCAATTTACTTTGCATGCGTGCACGTAAATATTATTTAACATACATACAAATTAACTTCATACATCCTAATTTGATATAATTGAAAATTTCATGTATTTAAACTTAAAAAATATATGGTCCACACAAGCCATATATATAGAGAGAGAGAGATCAAATATTTATCCAAGTTTCAAAACAAGTTAAGTTCTAATTTATCATGTGTTAATTCAATTCATGGGTTGAACCACATGAACTTTGGATTAATAAATATATAGTTCATACCACATCGAGTGGTTCAGAACGCTCTTCAATAACACTTAATATGTTGTCGTGATCTTCACTATCTAGTCTCCACTTTTGAGATTGCCCACGTGGAACTATTTGAAGAATTAGGCAAACAACAATGACCAAGTAGCTATACTGATATAACTTGTTGTCAATTTGGTATTTAGTGAAATGAATCCCATGTTGAACAATTTTAACTTGTTTGAAATATGTCCCTTGCACTCCAACTGAGCATGCATGTACATGTATATAAGAAATGTGAGAAATTAAAAAATTGCACGTAAGCGATCTGTACATACATATTCAAATCAGTTCAAACCTGTGGGAAATGACATTCCATCACTCATTTCAAATTTTGTTAACTTCTTTCTCTTTTCTATGCAACACAATAAATAATAACTAACACCTTCTATATTTCCATCTTCTACTATGACTGAAAAAATATCTCCTGCAATTTGAAACAAGTTAAATGAATTCTAAACATGTCATTTTTAAGGAAATATGTACATCTACGCAACATTTTTTAAGGAAATATATATATATATATATATATATATATACTTTAATTATATATGTGTACGTCATATGTACCCTTTTTTATCAATCTTAAAATATGATCATAATCACTAGAAATCAAAGGAATGTCTTCAAAGTTTTCATCCTCATTTGAATCCTCGTATGTGTCAGAAACATCTAGTGGCACCAATTTCCATTTACTAACATATCCAAGCTCTTGGTTCTTGCAATTAACATAGTTTTCCAAAATGCAATTAGAACAAAAACATGAATAATCCCTAGTGTATAATGTCCATGGGCGATTATCTATCCTCATGACACAATGCAAAGATCTTGTCCTCTCCACACTCTTACATCCATCCATTGATCTTCTATCTAGATTTGCAAAATGTACATGTGTACACGAACATACATGTAGATCAAGTTATTAAATTGAAACATTTGAACTAGGAACATTTTTAAAAAAATTAAATAAAACACTAAAAGAGAACATGTATCGGTTATCTCCCAAAACACTCTATATGGAATGGGTCTGTATGTTCTCGATGATGATTCACCAGGATAATTAGGTTGCTCAAAGTGTTTCTTACACCATTCAACAACATCATGTGCATCGTCTATACAATCTCCTATGTAATTTATTTGATGCTTTCTTAGAGCACATTTGATACAAGCTCTTGCACCATCATGTTCACCCTTTCCATGACCACTCTAAAAAAAACTCCAAACATGTGGTATTTTGTCATTTCAATGATACCTACATAGTGCATAAAATATCCTCGAAGATTTGAATTGTTTCGCACATACATCAGACTAAACAAAATGTTTAACTATTGTTATGCCTCTCTCTTTCAAATATTCAAAAAACTTGTTAAAGCAATGTTGTACAAAAAGTGTGTCATTCTCCTTATTATCACTGATATAGAAGTGGTACTCTTTCTTAATGACATGATTTTCAAATGTACAATCAACACCATCCAAATCCTTTTGTGCATGTCGATAACACACATGCACCAAAATAGCGATTTGCTTTGAAAAATAATACTCTGATTGAATCTCTTTTTGATGTGCAAAATAGAAATTTTCTGCGAAGTCCACTACGGATAGAATAGTTCCAAGTGTGAAAGTGTCTCTTAATATTTTAAATTGTTCTTCTTGACACTTGGAAAAAAAACCATGGCATATGTATGGTTTATAAACTTACGAAAATTTTCCATAAATGTTCCAATAGGTATCTCCTCTTCTACATAATCTAACCTTGTAGAGTCCTTTCCAAATTTTGTTTCAAATTTTTTGTACTAGTAACTCTTAAAATTTACCATCTTCCTCATTTCAATATTTTCATCTCTCAAAGGCAATTTAGCCAAGTCCCCGCATGTTCCACAAATTCTTTTTATGCAATTTATTTGACTGGTTGCATTATCATCTGATTTATCACAAAAGATGGATACTATGAATTGACTTGTTTGTTTAGGAGGAGCATTTTCATAACCATCACTGTCTTCTCTAATCTTTCGAAACACTTTATAGTACAGATCAAATTTGATGTGATAACGACAACAACAAGTTTCGAAAACTTTGTTTACCTTCACATAATATGGCCTTAACCGTTCAAACATGGTTTGTCCAATCTTTAAATGAGGGTTTGGTTTTGTAAACAACACATATAATTCATGTTTTGTTGTCTCTATCCAATGTTTTACATGGAGATCATAATGATCAGGACCAATCCTTTGCTTGATAACATCTCCACTGTTTGATGAAGGACAATTATTATCATTCCAAAAACTTGTCACAAATTTCCTAACAACATCTTCAATTCTATCAGAACGAGAAGCTCTACACATAATTGCCCAATTCCCTTATGAGGTAGTATCATCCAAACTCTTTCTCCTTTTAACATATTTTGATATTGTCCTTCTACTAAAACCAAACTTAGATGACAGTGAAGAGATTTGTCTTTTTTGAGGCAATTTTTCATTTACTAAAGATGTCAACATCACTCTTCTTGAAATGGTCTTATCTACTATTCGAGATTTTTTACCAATGTTCACCAAACCTTTCTTAACATTATCAACAATAGATTTTTGTCGCTGAGAAGTTTTCATCTTTTGATTTTTTGTATCTATACCGAATAATTTTAGTGGATCTATTAAGTCTTTACTAGTAAGTACAATTGATAACAATTGAGCTTTTTCTAGTGTAGTATCAAGATTTTTTAAATGAGACATTATTTCTTTTTCACTTTTATTCATTGACCTCCTTTTAGTATGTCTAGGTTCTTCATTGAGACGTTTCAACTCATCCACATCCATTTCAAGTAAATGATCTAAATTTTTACAAGAAATATTTCTCTTCACTTGTTTAGCTAGATCCACAATATGCTCAACTATACCAATGGTAGGAGGTAAGGAGCCTGACCCCTATCCTTCAACCTCCATTGGTTCAACTTAGACAAGCTCATCCCTATGTTCATCAACTATATTGTGTTCTTACACAGTACATCATATATGGGCTGCACACAGCCATTTATATAAACATATCAAATATGAAATGAAGAGTCTTCTGAAGAAGACAAACAGACATGTGACTATTGGGCTTCATATACCCAACAAAAAAAGGCCTCAGATTTTTAATTAACTCAATGGAGCCGTTTTCGCTATCAAGGAATGCAAGGTAGTCGTTACCAACCACAGAGATAAGAACTATAGACTGCGAGAGCTTCTGAGAGTCGAACTCATGACTTTGTCTTATCAGCTTCTTAAACTGCTTCACCTTTTGTGCTTCTGTTATGAAACCGTAGGCTTGAAATATTCCACTTCCTCCAACTGCAAAATTTACTCCTCGTCTAATCTTCTTTGCAGCTGCTTTACTGTCATGACTTCTCAGCAGCTCATAAGCTATGGGAGAGGGAAACCCTAAAATATCCCCTGCACACACCACAACCACATATTGATAAGCCAGAGGCTGCTTAAAACCTTATATTTCACTATTTGTGAGTAAAAGGAAGGTTTACCCCAAAAATCTGTCTGGATTTTTCCAGAAGAATATTGGCCGGCAGGATAGCAAGGCCAGGTCAAACCGTATGGTCGTCTCCATGGCTCATTTATAGTTTGATTAAATGGATTACGATTTCCTGTGTCGGCAGAGGAATCTCCGAAAACAAAGAATGCCCGAGCCTTGTTTGTGATGCCTCTCCCTGCAAATCAATCGATTTAAATGAAAACCATACGATTATATAGAATGAGTGAAGTTTGAACTAATAATTTGTACAATTGACGTGCAAATAAAGAGAGAATGATTATGAGAAAGAGAAGACGCGAAAACATGGCGTCCATAAGTGTAGTCGTTAGTATTGCTTGTTGGAGTTGGGATAAAGGTTATAAGGTAAAGAGGCTGCAGTAAAGTTGTCATTGTTTGAGTGTAGACCATCTTTTTAAGTTTTGTCGTTTGGCGGATTAAAAGACATCTTTGGGAGGGCGAAAAATTCTTCTTTTGTCCATGCAGCATCCTTGACCGTTATTATTAGTTAATTATTTAGAGTTTATTTCTAATTATTTATTTATATAAATAAAAAACAAAATTATATGATATTATGATATTATCTTTTTAATTATTTTATTTTAGTTTTTAAGATGATCTAGTTATCAAATTCAACCTTTGAATAAAATTAGCATTTGTGTTTATAAGATTTTTTTGATGAATAGGCCTTCTCTATTAATTTAAAATATTAAAGTACATATTCACAAAAAAAGGTCGGGGGATACAAGATCACCCCGCGAGAGTCACACGACCAGTGGCCGTAAGCAAAAAAACAATCTATTCATCAAAAAACTTCCTCATGTAGCTAAAGCAGAGGTAGTTGAGGGAGGAGGATCAAGATCATCTTTCTTTCCCTAAACATCAGCAGGGTTAGGAGTCGGGTCTGGCATGGACCACCCATCTTTAGGATCTTTATCAATTTCTCCTTCCTCCTGCTTGGGAGGCGAGATGGCCAGAGCCAAGCAAGGAAACTTGGAAGTGGTGGCAGAGGGCAACCCAAAACCATCACCAATGGGAGAAGAAAAAGTCATTGGAGTAGCAAAGGGCCACCCCGAGGCAGAGCCACGACGCGGAGGAGAATTTGAGTGCTGCCTCCAAGCATGGTCTCTCCTGCCCGAGGAGTGGCGAGGAGCCTAGGACCACGGGGACATGATAGTCCGGGGATAGAAAGATAGGAACCATGGATAAAATGAGGTTAGAACTCAAGGGACCTCTAAAAGGGTCACTGAAGTATGAACCAAATGACCCAATATAATAGGGGCCATTGGAGTAGGGTTTCACAAGCTATCAAAATAGATAAAACAGCTAGAGAATGAGGCATAGTGTAATGCCCCGCCAGGAAACCCCGAAGGGATAAGACAAAACACAAGAATAGAGTGCAATAATTTTTTTTTTAAAGTTACACCACAATAAGATACAACAAGATATCAAAGATTCAGATTACAAAGCGGAAGACATCAACTAACACCTAAAGAGTTTCCCAATGAGATTACTTAAATTTCACAATTCACTAATTCACACATTTAATCCAACAAGCTGATTACCTTAATAATTAGAAAATTCTTAATCAGGATAATTTCTTTCAAAAGATGGAAATATAATTCACAAGCAGAGACTCATCCATTAAGATCTATTCATAATCTTCATTCAAACTTTTCATTTAAAATTACAAGCCATACATCTAATATTCTAACACACTAGAATTTCATCATAAACATATGAGATCTTTTCAAGCATACTTAATTTCCTTAACAACAACTGAATATATCCCATTACTCTAAGTTACATTCTTTCACATTCCAATTTATTGCATTTTAAAAGATGATTGCATACATGCATCTACAATAAATCTCATCTAAACCACTTATGCATTTGATCAAAATAGGCATTCAAGAAAAACTGCAAATAAGCATTTAAAGTTAATTCCATTATCCACTTATCCATTCTAACATAAGCTAATCATACATGATAAAGCTGATTAAAGGAAACATAAGAGAATAACATCACATAACACCATAATGATCTCGGAGTTCACCCCTAAAGGGCTACATCTCCGGGTCTGCTCAACTGCAAGACCCCTCTAAATAATAATAAAGTTAAGAATACAAGAGGTTACACAATTACAATCCGGCCATCAAGGCGAAACATAAACAATATACAAGTGACCACATCGGCCAATTAATACATAAACGATCCCTGAAAAGAACAGGATCCAGCTGAACATAATCAAAGCTAAAACAAAGGTCCAGAAGAGCATCCATAAGACTGAGCCATCACCACCCAAGGTCTAACATGAAACCGATACTCACAAGGGCAGAGGCAAAAGGACGACCCACAAAGGTACTCCTAACAGGACAAAATGACAACACACTAGCGAACGTAGGGACAAGTGTCATCACACAACCTGGTATGGTTACCATGGCAAGTCTTCATAGGTCCCAGCCCCATACACTGGGTTACCCTGGCAACCTAATCCGAGCTTCCAGCCCATCCAAGCCTCATGTGGACCCACACATCCTGTCGTGAAGACAAGGATGATGGTTTGCCATTTCAGGCCTTCTCACAGCATGTTGAGCCCATGTTAGCACTCATCCCATGTGTGAGGCACATTTATCTTACTTAGAGATTACATTCTAATCTACTGATAGGTTATCACTTATTAGACTCACTTTTGATGGGTTACCCAACAGCCACTTTCCCATACGAAACTAGACTATACTCAGATGAACTCAAAACCCAAGGAATACACATGGTCAGACGAACGGAGTTCAAGAAAGAGGGAACAACAAACTAGTCAAACACGACTCATCGTTCCACACCTACACAAAGGATATGACCAATTATGACACAACCACAAAACAACAGTCAACTCAAAACCAAGGATAGAAACAGGTACCCCAAATCATTCCATACGACAGGGACCTATCAAACAGAGCACTCTTGCCATTTCATAATTAAAAGCGAATACAGAAATTAAACTCGAATAAGTAATATTCAACAAATACAATCTTTTCGAATTGATCTAAACATTAACAGTCGATCAGGTTTTCTACATGATCTATATCAGATTACAGTTATCTACCTCATCTAGGAATAGTTTGTTCTTGGTTTTCTAACTCTCTAAGGTTCAAAGCATCGAACAGACATATTAAGCCATAATGAGTTCTTAAACCAAATTCATATTAATAAAACTCAGATAACCATTAGTCAATTAAATAAGATATTAAATCTCCAATTAAAACATCACTGACATACTGGTTCGATATCAACCTCTACAGTATCATATTTCCAAGCCTAGTTGCTCTATACGGATCACGGAAATATAAATACATAAGGGAATCCAAAAATTAACTGTTAATTAAAGAGTATATTTATTATTCCACGATAAATAAAATATACACAATTAACGATCGATAGTGCACAATAACCCAATTAATTATTAGTTAATATATAATTATTAATCTTTATTAATAAAATATATTCTACTAATAATTAATGCATTGCACTAATTCCAAATTAAATATCGATTAGTTTATACATATATATAAATTAATTTCCATTAATATTATATATATATATATATAAAATAATAATTAATTGAAACTTTATTTTAAACCACAATACTTTTAATTTAATAAGTTTATTTATTAATTTTTTTTTTTCTTAACTAAAAAAAATGAAAAAATAAAAAAGCAAATTAAAAAAAAGAGGGGGGGGGGGGGTTTCCACGTGGTCCCCCAAGGGAAGCCCACGCAACCCCCAAAGGGAAAGCG
Organism: Cryptomeria japonica; assembly: GCF_030272615.1. NCBI lineage: Eukaryota > Viridiplantae > Streptophyta > Pinopsida > Cupressales > Cupressaceae > Cryptomeria > Cryptomeria japonica. The sequence goes on from NC_081409.1 coordinate 300,805,259, forward strand.
CTACTTCCCCAAGGGAGCACGCAACTCTCCCCAAAGGGACCGCTGCTGTTCCCAAAGGGAAGCATGCAGCTCCCCAATTGAAATATAAAATTTTCTTTCTTTTTTTAAATGATTTTGATTTTTCAAACAAAGCTGCTTACTGTGTTTTACACAGTCTAATAAATAAAATAGTCTCCCAGAGACTAACAGAATTTTTTTTTTTTAAAACCAAAACCCCATTGATATATTTTTAAACTACCCAGAACAGGGAAGCGGAAAATTTCTCCAACAACCAACAACATATTGGCCAAATAAGATTGATCTTCAAAAATTTAACATCTAATCTGCCAAACCCCCAACTAAATTTCAAATTTTATTTATTTTAAATCATTCTTAGCAAACCAGAAATTGATTTGAAAACAAAGAATGAAATTAAAGAGGGATAATTTCTAGATCTTATTCCCATTCTACTCCAATAATCAATCAAACCGATTTTTCAATAACAAATTCACTTCTTTCAACTAGAATAGTAAATTCTTTTGGCAAAAAGAACACAATTTAGAATCCTACCTTCATACGCAATCCTGGTAGAGATTTGCTGAAGAGCCCAACCTGCAAGCTCAAGAATTCCTCCTCCTTCCAGAATCCCCTAAATTTCAACCAAAAACTTTCCCAACAAAATATTTTCCAAAAATGCCCATCCTCTAAAATCTCCCAAAATTTAGGTTATATGGAAGAGTTGACCAAAATTCCATTTTTGGAGTTAAAATTTTTTATTTAAAAATAATTCTCAAAATTAATTCTTTTCTAACTATATCAATAAATTGAATTGCTTTTTCCATTGAAAATTGATTTTCTCACTCAACTGAAATTTAACCTTTCAAATTTAACAGCCAACAGAATACAATTAAATCTATTGCACTTAAATACAAAACTTTCTTTTCAACAGCATATCCAAAATGCATTTAATATTTAAATTAACTATTTAACTGAACTTGCTCCCAATTTAAAACGAGCAATCCAAAATAAATGAAAAACGAATAACAAAATCCCGATTAATCTAGTCCATTAATCTTAAATGCACAAACACATATATAATCAAAATAATTACTAAGGACTATATAATCAATTTAACCATACACACCAAGCACGCAAACCGAGAAGGTCAACCAAACAGACGACTCGCAAACCCGAACAAAAAGGGATTACCGACGACGACTGACGATGCTCACCTGAGCATGACTAAGGTCAACTAGGGTCTTACGACCACCTAATCCAACTCTAAGGATTAAAGAGGTACACTCAAACCTACAAATTCAGGTGAAGACGAACCTCGCACTCATGCGGCGTTGTACCTGAAATCTCCTGCAACCAAGAGTCATACATGCATACATATATAAAATTTAATGAAAGCGTTAGCCCGATATTAATACCACGAGAAAGGAACACTGAACAACTTGCATACGACTAGTGTGGGAACCCACATCAATAGCTATGCGTTAAATCAAACATCTGACTATAATCATAATATTAAGATAAACTGAACAAGATTAAACCGAGATTAGAAATTGATTAGGGCAGGGGTATTACATTCTCCCCCCTAGGTTCTGACTTACTCCTGGAAGTCGTAAGGTTAGATGGGGAACATGTCATACGCATCAGCCCTGAAACTCATTCAACAAAGATCAAATTGCACATAGAAATCTTTCCATAAATAAATGAAATATTATTGCAAAAATCCTTTACAAACACCATTATCCATTGGTAAGGTACATCTAAAACCACACATTCCTTAAACTATTCTAGGAATTATCCACAACCATAGCAGAGAAACAAGAATTTTCTTCCTTTCATTACACCAAAATAAATCATTACAAGGAGGTAAACAACAATTACGATAATCATCTACCAAAATGCCCAGAAACATGGCATCATGACCAATTTTCTGCTACCAATACATCTTTATCATAACATTTTATTGAATAGACTAGCTTAAATATCAATTTCAACAACCAAATTAACTTTCATGAAATAAGAGCAACATACATAACTCAATTGTTTACACTTGCCAAGCATAAGAAATCCTTTCCAAAGACTATGTCCCATAACATAGTGACAAGTTAACACAATTTACTCCATGATACAAATAATAACCATCCACATAACTGGAATACATAACTCAAAAGGCCACATGTGAGCATGTCTAATGCTCGGTCAAGGATAACATGCATGATCGGCATCTCTATGCCTGATCTCAGAACAACAATAAGATCATAAATAACCAATATCTCACTCAAGGGCTCGATGGTGCTAGGCACACCATAACGGTGCTACCTTCCATACAAGACCTTTGTGAATATCCCTTGTTGAGCAAGGTGGTTAGCCTCCAAGAGATAGTCACCACACAAAGGTAGGTAGTGGGTCCTAGCTGCATCACAGCCTCACATACCCCCATCCTCAAGGTTCCCTACATCAACTTCCTCACACACACTCTACCAATTCCGTATCATACGTCCTTGGAGAGGAATTTCACATTTCAACACAAGATCAGCATCCGAAAACAATAAGGATAAACCAGTTTAGCCACCAAAATACAGACGAATAAAGGTAATAAATCATCAATTCCAACAGTAAGGTAAGAAAATAATCCGGAATTGCAACACCAAATCCAAAGTGCAAAAGATCACAAGATCATGGCTAAACCTTCAAAGTCAACGTAAAATAAATTGCTGATCCCCAAAGAAATATAAATAATATCACAACTGCACATAACATCACTATGTGACTAACATCTAGCCACCGACGAGGAAGGAAGGAACAACTGACTAGCTATTGCAGTAGCTCATCATGTGGTGCGACATAGTCACACTACCCACATGGCATGGCGGTGTGCACCTTGACATCACCTCGCATCACGTCGTCACGTGGCATGGCAATACCCCAAGCGGAGAACACACGCAATGGACATATCCCGCATGGTAGTGTACCTCGCAGAAAAAAGCACGCGCAGGTCACATCCCGCATAGTGACGTATCTAGAAGGATACTCGTCGTAAGTCAGAGGTATACATGACTAGGTCCACCCACATGCCCACCAACATGTACTAACTGGTAGCACATGTGAATAAACCTACCTTTCATGAATACAAGGTAAAGGATCGTCCAAATTACACCATCACTATACACAAGAATCACCATCCAAAAGCTCAAATAAAGGAAAGGAATAGGCTGACACATATAAACCTATAAATAGATTCATCAGAAGGAAAAGTGTTGAGTACACCTTTGATACAGTTTAATAGTACAACTATATCATTCCTCGAAGTAGAGAAGCTAAAGTCACTTCGCGCCGACATTACTCGTATGCCAATCCATACTATTCAAGGAACAGTTACTTTGAATACTACCCCTTACATTACTGAGTTACCCACAACCCGAGGTTTGGTACTCAGCAGGGAAACAAATAAGCAACATCACATAAATAGTATGGTTTCCCATACTCATAAGCAACATATCCTCCATGGTTGATTACTTCACCAATCCATGGGCACATATAATAAGCACTGGTTTCTTACAATACACATGAAAACACCAATACTGGTTTAGTCACATTTACGGGGAGTACTTTTCAGTACGCTAACATCTATACAAGGAAGATTTTAATTATGCTTTCTATATAAATAACTGAATCAAGTTTACTCTAGATACAAGTACTGAAATTATTAACAATTCACAATTACATAAGGAAATAACATCATTCCTATATCTTTCTCAAATTTCACTAAGCATCCGAAACTAAATTACTAGCTAAGCAAATTCTTTTCCCAAAGAGGACTTTCATCTATCACTATGAAGCCAAAATGCAATAGTACAATTTCACATGTTTTATAAACATTCTATTTAAATCAATGCATTCTTTAATACCATTTCTAAAAAATCTTATGATTAGGCAAGGAGAAGGGAAAGAGAGTTTGATAATCAAACTGTTTCTTACAAAGACACAAGATCAATCAAGGTCACACTACATTATAAAATTTCTTACTATAAGCCTATCATTTAAATTGCACGGTTTTCATTTCGCTACCATTTAGAAGGATGACAATCAGCCTAACAAAACATTTCCAATAATTATGGTTGCAACAGGAGGTTCTAGTTTTCCAAACAAAACAGAGATCAAGATAGGCAATCTTTCTGATAATGCAAGACCTCTTGAGAACACTCACTTATACTTAATACAATATAGACACATGTCATAATTTGTAACCTATCATTAAAATCAAATTATGATAAAAAGGTAAGCGAGGAGCTATTACCCAAATAAAACATATTAATGCATGCACATCAAACAAGCTTTTCATCCGCACTTTCTAAACACATTAAGGTAATTACATATACCCAAAAGCGGGTTCAATGGAGCATTTGCTAAAATAAATCTTCAATCAACTGGTTTAATGAAACACATAAAACAATCTTTCGGGGAACACATTAATACTTTCTCGAAGTTACAATAACATGCTCCTTTCAATACTTCTTCTACAAGCCAAGCAGTTTCACATAATTCAACTATCCGCATATTAATGCACATTACTAAGATAGAATTTAATTATGCTACTCCTACAAAATACACATGGAGAATTCTTTAAACGTACACATACAACTTTCTCCCAATAACCAAAATAAATTTTAATACCCATAGCCCTTTTAATAATCTAAAAACACATAAGCGTCATAAGGCTCACACAAGGGTTCAAGAAGTCACACCCTTTTCTCTTGCAAACAAGAAACTCAATTCAAAGATAACTACACATATCCTAATCATTTTAATTTCCAGAAAGAGAGAGAGGAATGAAAATAATCATTTAATTTTCTACAAAATAAGCATTCCATAATTGCCATACTAGCCCTTCAAGTGGACAACACTAAGCTAGATCATAAACTTAAACAAGCACAATACACACTTTCAGATTCAAGACAAGCACGGACCAACCCAAATGGATTAGTCTAACGAGTACAACACTCAAAAAGGGAAGGTACATACGACTCTCTTTCAAAATATGAGTAATCATAGACCAAGACATCAAAAGAAAACAATGCACATATAAACACTCAAACACCAACATCAAGAAGGCGAAAACAAGGTGTGAACACACACACGTTACACACAAGTTAAGGTCTGCTCAATCACTCACATGCAAAAGGAGGACAAGCATACACATAAGGCCGATACACCTCAAAACCAATAGAGGGCACACGCGACACCAGAGATCCCAATGTTTGCAACATGTGCTCTGATACCAAATGTAATGCCCCGCCAGGAAACCCCAAAGGGATAAGCCAAAACACAAGAATAGAGTGCAATAATTTTTTTTTAAAAGTTACACCACAATAAGATACAACAAGATATCAAAGATTCAGATTACAAAGCGGAAGACATCAACTAACACCTAAAGAGTTTCCCAACGAGATTACTCAAATTTCACAATTCACTAATTCACACATTTAATCCAACAAGCTGATTACCTTAATAATTAGAAAATTCTTAATCAGGATAATTTCTTTCAAAAGATGGAAATATAATTCACAAGCAGAGACTCATCCATTAAGATCTATTCATAATCTTCATTCAAACTTTTCATTTAAAATTACAAGCCATACATCTAATATTCTAACACACTAGAATTTCATCATAAACATATGAGATCTTTTCAAGCATACTTAATTTCCTTAACAACAAATGAATATATCCCATTACTCTAAGTTACATTCTTTCACATTCCAATTTATTGCATTTTAAAAGATGATTGCATACATGCATCTACAATAAATCTCATCTAAACCACTTATGCATTTGATCAAAATAGGCATTCAAGAAAAACTGCAAATAAGCATTTAAAGTTAATTCCATTATCCACTTATCCATTCTAACATAAGCTAATCATACATGATAAAGCTGATTAAAGGAAACATAAGAGAATAACATCACATAACACCATAATGATCTCGGAGTTCACCCCTAAAGGGCTACATCTCCGGGTCTGCTCAATTGCAAGACCCCTCTGAATAATAATAAAGTTAAGAATACAAGAGGTTACACCATTACAATCCGGCCATCAAGGCGAAACATAAACAATATACAAGCGACCACATCGGCCAATTAATACATAAACGATCCCTGAAAAGAACAGGATCCAGCTGAACATAATCAAAGCTAAAACAAAGGTCCAGAAGAGCATCCATAAGACTGAGCCATCACCACCCAAGGTCTAACATGAAACCGATACTCACAAGGGCAGAGGCAAAAGGACAACCCACAAAGGTACTCCTAACAGGACAAAACGACAACACACTAGTGAATGTAGGGACAAGTGTCATCACACAACCTGGTATGGTTACCATGGCAAGTCTTCATAGGTCCCGACCCCATACACTGGGTTACCCTGGCAACCTAATCCGAGCTTCCGGCCCATCCAAGCCTCATGTGGATCCACACATCCTCTCGTGAAGACAAGGATGATGGTTTGCCATTTCAGGCCTTCTCACAGCATGTTGAGCCCATGTTAGCATTCATCCCATGTGTGAGGCACATTTATCTTACTTAGAGATTACATTCTAATCTACTGATAGGTTATCACTTATTAGAGTCACTTTCGATGGGTTACCCAACAGCCACTTTGGGCGCTGCCCCCAATCGAAAGCCACTTTCCCATACGACACTAGACTATACTCAGACGAACTCAAAACCCAAGGAATACACATGGTCAGACGAATGGAGTTCAAGAAAGAGGGAACAACCAACTGGTCAAACACGACTCATCATTCCACACCTACACAAAGGATATGACCAATTATGACACAACCACAAAACAACAGTCAACTCAAAACCGAGGATAGAAACAGGTACCCCAAATCATTCCATACGACAGGGACCTATCAAACAGAGCACTCTTGCCATTTCATAATTAAAAGCGAATACAGAAATTAAACTCGCATAGGTAATATTCAACAAATACAATCCTTGCGAATTGATCTAAACATTAACAGTCGATCAGGTTTTCTACATGATCTATATTAGATTACAGTTATCTACCTCATCTACGAATAGTTTGTTCTTGGTTTTCTAACTCTCTAAGGTTCAAAGCATCGAACAGACATATTAAGCCATAATGAGTTCTGAAACCAAATTCATATTAATAAAACTCAGATAACCATTAGTCAATTAAATAAGATATTAAATCTCCAATTAAAACATCACTGACATACTGGTTCGATATCAACCTCTACAGTATCATATTTCCAAGCCTAGTTGCTCTATACGGATCACGGAAATATAAATACATAAGGGAATCCAAAAATTAACTGTTAATTAAAGAGTATATTTATTATTCCACGATAAATAAAATATACACAATTAACGATTGATAGTGCACAATAACCCAATTAATTATTAGTTAATATATAATTATTAATCTTTATTAATAAAATATATTCTACTAATAATTAATGCATTGCTCTAATTCCAAATTAAATATCGATTAGTTTATACATATATATAAATGAATTTCCATTAATATTATATATATATATATAAAATAATAATTAATTGAAACTTTATTTTAAACCACAATACTTTTAATTTAATAAGTTTATTTATTAATTTTTTTTTTTCTTAACTAAAAAAAATAAATTAAAAAAAAAGCAAATTAAAAAAAAGATTGGGGGGGGTTTCCACGTGGTCGCCCAAGGGAAGCCCATGCAACCCCCAAAGGGAAAGCGCTGCTTCCCCAAGGGAGCACGCAGCTCTCCCCAAAGGGAGCGTTGTTGTTCCCAAAGGGAAGCACGCAGCTCCCTTGGGTGCGCAGCTCCCCAATTGAAATATAAAATTTTCTTTCTTTTTTTAAATGATTTTCATTTTTCAAACAAAGCTGCTTACTGTGTTTTACATAGTCTAATAAAAAAAATAGTCCCCCAGAGACTAACAGAATTTTTTTTTTTTAAAACCAAAACCCCATTGATATATTTTTAAACTACCCAGAACAGGGAAGCAGAAAATTTCTCCAACAACCAACAGCATATTGGCCAAATAAGATTGATCTTCACAAATTTAACATCTAATCTGCCAAACCCCCAACTAAATTTCAAATTTTATTTATTTTAAATCATTCTTAGCAAACCAGAAATTGATTTGAAAACAAAGAATGAAATTAAAGAGGGATAATTTCTAGATCTTATTCCCATTCTACTCCAATAATCAATCAAACCGATTTTTCAATAACAAATTCACTTCTTTCAACCAGAACAGTAAATTCTTTTGGCAAAAAGAACACAATTTAGAATCCTACCTTCATACGCAATCCTAGTAGAGATTTGCTGAAGAGCCCAACTTGCAAGCTCAAGAATTCCTCCTCCTTCCAGAATCCCCCAAATTTCAACCAAAAACTTTCCCAACAAAATATTTTCCAAAAATGCCCATCCTCTAAAATCTCCCAAAATTTAGGTTATATGGAAGAGTTGACCAAAATTCCATTTTTGGAGTTAAAATTTTTTATTTAAAAATAATTCTCAAAATTAATTCTTTTCTAACTACATCAATAAATTGAATTGCTTTTTCCATTGAAAATTGATTTTCTCACTCAACTGAAAGTTAACCTTTCAAATTTAATAGCCAATAGAATACAATTAAATCTATTGCACTTAAATACAAAACTTTCTTTTCAACAGCATATCCAAAATGCATTTAATATTTAAATTAACTATTTAACTGAACTTGCTCCCAATTTAAAACGAGCAATCCAAAATCAACGAAAAATGAATAACAAAATCCCGATTAATCTAGTCCATTAATCTTCAATGCACAAACACATATATAATCAAAATAATTACTAAGGACTATATAATCAATTTAGCCATACACACCAAGCATGCAAACCGAGAAGGTCAACCAAACAGACGACTCGCAAACCCGAACAAAAAGGGATTACCGACGGTGACTGACGATGCTCACCTGAGCATGACTAAGGTCAACTAGGGTCTTACGACCACCTAATCCAACTCTAAGGATTAAAGAGGTACACTCAAACCTGCAAATTCAGGTGAAGACGAACCTCGCACTCATGCGGCGTTGTACCTGAAATCTCCTGCAACCAAGAGTCATACATGCATACATATATAAAATTTAATGAAAGCGTTAGCCCGATATTAATACCACGAGAAAGGAACACTGAACAACTTGCATACAACTAGTGTGGGAACCCACATCAATAGCTATGCATTAAATCAAACATCTGACTATAATCATAATATTAAGATAAACTGAACAAGATTAAACCGAGATTAGAAATTGATTAGGGTAGGGGTATTACATTCTCCCCCCCTAGGTTCTGACTTACTCCTGGAAGTCGTAAGGTTAGATGGGGAACATGTCATATGCATTAGCCCTGAAACTCAATCAACAAAGATCAAATTGCACATAGAAATATTTCCATAAATAAATGAAATATTATTGTAAAAATCCTTTACAAACACCATTATCCATTGGTAAGGTACATCTAAAACCACACATTCCTTAAACTATTCTAGGAATTATCCACAACCATAGCAGAGAAACAAGAATTTTCTTCCTTTCATTACACCAAAATAAATCATTACAAGGAGGTAAACAACAATTACCATAATCATCTACCAAAATGACCAGAAACATGGCATCATGACCAATTTTCTGCTACCAATACATCTTTATCATAACATTTTATTGAATAGACTAGCTTAAATATCAATTTCAACAACCAAATTAACTTTCATGAAATAAGAGCAACATACATAACTCAATTGTTTACACTTGCCAAGCATAAGAAATCCTTTCCAAAGACTATGTCCCATAACATAGTGACAAGTTAACACAATTTACTCCATGATACAAATAATAACCATCCACATAACTGGAATACATAACTCAAAAGGCCACATGTGAGCATGTCTAATGCTCGGTCAAGGACAACATGCATGATCAACATCTCTATGCCTGATCTCAGAACAACAATAAGATCATAAATAACCAATATCTCACTCAAGGGCTCGATGGTGCTAGGCACACCATAACGGTGCTACCTTCCATACAAGACCTTTGTGAATATCCCTTGTTGAGAAAGGTGGTTAGCCTCCAAGAGATAGTCACCACACAAAGGTAGGTAGTGGGTCCTAGCTGCATCACAGCCTCACATACCCCCATCCTCAAGGTTCCCTACATCAACTTCCTCGCACACACTCTACCAATTCCGTATCATACGTCCTTGGAGAGGAATTTCACATTTCGACACAAGACCAGCATCCGAAAACAATAAGGATAAACCAGTTTAGCCACCAAAATACAGACGAATAAAGGTAATAAATCATCAATTCCAACAGTAAGGTAAGAAAATAATCCGGAATTGCAACACCAAATCCAAAGTGCAAAAGATCACAAGATCGTGGCTAAACCTTCAAAGTCAACGTAAAATAAATTGCTGATCCCCAAAGAAATATAAATAATATCACAACTGCACATAACATCACTATGTGACTAACATCTAGCCACTGACGAGGAAGGAAGGAACAACTGACTAGCTATTGCAATAGCTCATCATGTGGTGCGACATAGTCACACTACCCACATGGCATGGCGGTGTGCACCTCGACATCACCCCGCATCACGTCATCACGCGGCATGGCAATACCCCAAGCAGAGAACACACGCAATGGACGTATCTCGCATGGTAGTGTACCTCGCGGAAAAAAGCACGCGCAGGTCACATCCCGCATAGTGACGTATCTAGAAGGATACTCGCCGTAAGTCAGAGGTATACATGACTAGGTCCACCCACATGCCCACCAACATGTACTAACTAGTAGCACATGTGAATAAACCTACCTTTCATGAAGACAAGGTAAAGGATCCTCCAAATTACACCATCACTATACACCAGAATCACCATCCAAAAGCTCAAATAAAGGAAAGGAATAGGCTGACACATACAAACCTGTAAATAGATTCATCAGAAGGAAAAGTATTCAGTACACCTTTGATACAGTTTAATAGTACAACTATATCATTCCTCGAAGTAGAGAAGCTAAAGTCACTTCGCACCGACATTACTCGTACGCCAATCCATACTATTCAAGGAATGGTTACTTCGAATACTACCCCTTAACATACTGAGTTACCCACAACCCGAGGTTTGTTACTCAGCAGGGAAACAAATAAGCAACATCACATAAACAGTATGGTTTCCCATACTCATAAGCAACATATCCTCCATGGTTGATTACTTCACCAATCCATGGGCAGATATAATAAGCACTGGTTTCTTACAATACACACGAAAACACCAGTACTGGTTTAGTCACATTTATGGGGAGTACTTTTCAGTACGCTAACATCTATACAAGGAAGATTTTAATTATGCTTTCTATATAAATAACTGAATCAAGTTTACTCTAGATACAAGTACTGAAATTATTAACAATTCACAATTACATAAGGAAATAACATCATTCCTATATCTTTCTCAAATTTCACTAAGCATCCGAAACTAAATTACTAGCTAAGCAAATTCTTTTCCCAAAGAGGACTTTCATCTATCACTATGAAGCCAAAATGCAATAGTACAATTTCACATGTTTTATAAACATTCTATTTAAATCAATGCATTCTTTAATACCATTTCTAAAAAATCTTATGATTAGGCAAAGAGAAGGGAAAAAGAGTCTGATAATCAAACTGTTTCTTACAAAGACACAAGATCAATCAAGGTCACACTACATTATAAAATTTCTCACTATAAGCCTTGCATTTAAATTGCACGGTTTTCATTTTGCTACCATTTAGAAGGATGACAATCAGCCTAACAAAACATTTCCAATAATTATGGTTGCAACAGGAGGTTCTAGTTTTCCAAACAAAACAGAGATCAAGACAGGCAATCTTTCTGATAATGCAAGACCTCTTGAGAACACTCACTTATACTTAATACAATACAGACACATGTCATAATTTGCAACCTATCATTAAAATCAAATTATGATAAAAAGGTAAGCGAGGAGCTATTAGCCAAATAAAACATATTAATGCATGCACATCAAACAAGCTTTTCATCCGCACTTTCTAAACACATTAAGGTAATTACATATACCCAAAAGCGGGTTCAATGGAGCATTTGCTAAAATAAATCTTCAATCAACTGGTTTAATGAAACACATAAAACAATCTTTCGGGGAACACATTAATACTTTCTCGAAGTTACAATAACATGCTCCTTTCAATACTTCTTCTACAAGCCAAGTAGTTTCACATAATTCAACTATCCGCATATTAATGCACATTACTAAGATAGAATTTAATTATGCTACTCCTACAAAATACACATGGAGAATTCTTTAAACATACACATACAACTTTCTCCCAATAACCAAAATAAATTTTAAAACCCATAGCCCTTTTAATAATCTAAAAACACATAAGCGTCATAAGGCTCACACAAGGGTTCAAGAAGTCACACCCTTTTCTCTTGCAAACAAGAAACTCAATTCAAAGATAACTACACATATCCTAATCATTTTAATTTCCAGAAAGAGAGAGAGGAATGGAGATAATCATTTAATTTTCTACAAAATAAGCATTCCATAATTGCCATACTAGCCCTTCAAGTGGACAACACTAAGCTAGATCATAAACTTAAACAAGGACAATACGCACTTTCAGATTCAAGACAAGCACGGACCAACCCAAATGGATTAGTCTAACGAGCACAACACTCAAAAAGGGAAGGTACATACGACTCTCTTTCAAAATATGAGTAATCATAGACCAAGACATCAAAAGAAAACAATGCACATATAAACACTCAAACACCAACATCAAGAAGGCGAAAACAAGGTGTGAACACACACACGTTACACACAAGTTAAGGTCTGCTCAATCACTCACATGCAAAAGGAGGACAAGCATACACATAAGGCCGATACACCTCAAAACCAATAGAGGGCACACGCGACACCAGAGATCCCAATGTTTGCAACATGTGCTCTGATACCAAATGTAATGCCTCGCCAGGAAACCCCGAAGGGATAAGCCAAAACACAAGAATAGAGTGCAATAATTTTTTTTTAAAAGTTACACCACAATAAGATACAACAAGATATCAAAGATTCAGATTACAAAGCGGAAGACATCAACTAACACCTAAAGAGTTTCCCAACGAGATTACTCAAATTTCACAATTCACTAATTCACACATTTAATCCAACAAGCTGATTACCTTAATAATTAGAAAATTCTTAATCAGGATAATTTCTTTCAAAAGATGGAAATATAATTCACAAGCAGAGACTCATCCATTAAGATCTATTCATAATCTTCATTCAAACTTTTCATTTAAAATTACAAGCCATACATCTAATATTCTAACACACTAGAATTTCATCATAAACATATGAGATCTTTTCAAGCATACTTAATTTCCTTAACAACAAATGAATATATCCCATTACTCTAAGTTACATTCTTTCACATTCCAATTTATTGCATTTTAAAAGATGATTGCATACATGCATCTACAATAAATCTCATCTAAACCACTTATGCATTTGATCAAAATAGGCATTCAAGAAAAACTGCAAATAAGCATTTAAAGTTAATTCCATTATCCACTTATCCATTCTAACATAAGCTAATCATACATGATAAAGCTGATTAAAGGAAACATAAGAGAATAACATCACATAACACCATAATGATCTCGGAGTTCACCCCTAAAGGGCTACATCTCCGGGTCTGCTCAACTGCAAGACCCCTCTGAATAATAATAAAGTTAAGAATACAAGAGGTTACACCATTACAATCCGGCCATCAAGGCGAAACATAAACAATATACAAGGGACCACATCGGCTAATTAATACATAAACGATCCCTGAAAAGAACAGGATCCAGCTGAACATAATCAAAGCTAAAACAAAGGTCCAGAAGAGCATCCATAAGACTGAGCCATCACCACCCAAGGTCTAACATGAAACCGATACTCACAAGGGCAGAGGCAAAAGGACAACCCACAAAGGTACTCCTAACAGGACAAAACGACAACACACTAGCGAACGTAGGGACAAGTGTCATCACACAACCTGGTATGGTTACCATGGCAAGTCTTCATAGGTCCCGACCCCATACACTGGGTTACCCTGGCAACCTAATCCGAGCTTCCGGCCAATCCAAGCCACATGTGGACCCACACATCCTCTCGTGAAGACAAGGATGATGGTTTGCCATTTCAGGCCTTCTCACAGCATGTTGAGCCCATGTTAGCACTCGTCCCATGTGTGAGGCACATTTATCTTACTTAGAGATTACATTCTAATCTACTGATAGGTTATGACTTATTAGACTCACTTTCGATGGGTTACCCAACAGCCACTTTGGGTGCGGCCCCCAATCGAAAGCCACTTTCCCATACGACACTAGACTATACTCAGACGAACTCAAAATCCAAGGAATACACATGGTCAGACGAACGGAGTTGAAGAAAGAGGGAACAACCAACTGGTCAAACACGACTCATCATTCCACACCTACACAAAGGATATGACCAATTATGACACAACCACAAAACAACAGTCAACTCAAAACCGAGGATAGAAATAGGTACCCCAAATCATTCCATACGACAGGGACCTATCAAACAGAGCACTCTTGCCATTTCATAATTAAAAGCGAATACAGAAATTAAACTCGCATAGGTAATATTCAACAAATACAATCCTTGCGAATTGATCTAAACATTAATAGTCGATCAGGTTTTCTACATGATCTATATTAGATTACAGTTATCTACCTCATCTACGAATAGTTTGTTCTTGGTTTTCTAACTCTCTAAGGTTCAAAGCATCGAACAGACATATTAAGCCATAATGAGTTCTTAAACCAAATTCATATTAATAAAACTCAGATAACCATTAGTCAATTAAATAAGATATTAAATCTCCAATTAAAACATCACTGACATACTGGTTCGATATCAACCTCTACAGTATCATATTTCCAAGTCTAGTTGCTCTATACGGATCACAGAAATATAAATACATAAGGGAATCCAAAAATTAACTGTTAATTAAAGAGTATATTTATTATTCCACGATAAATAAAATATACACAATTAACGACTGATAGTGCACAATAACCCAATTAATTATTAGTTAATATATCATTATTAATCTTTATTAATAAAATATATTCTACTAATAATTAATGCATTGCACTAATTCCAAATTAAATATCGATTAGTTTATTAATTTTTTTTTTTTCTTAACTAAAAAATACAAATAAATAAAAAAGCAAATTAAAAAAAAGAGGGGGGGGGGGTTTCCACGTGGTCCCCTAAGGGAAGCCCATGCAGCCCCCAAAGGGAAAGCGCTGCTTCCCCAAGGGAGCACACAGCTCTCCCCAAAGGGAGCGCTGTTGTTCCCAAAGGGAAGCACGCAGCTCCCTTGGGTGCGCAGCTCCCCAATTGAAATATAAAATTTTCTTTCTTTTTTTAAATGATTTTCATTTTTCAAACAAAGCTGCTTACTGTGTTTTACACAGTCTAATAAAAAAACCAGTCTCCCAGAGACTAACAAAATTTTTTTTTTTTAAAACCAAAACCCCATTGATATATTTTTAAACTACCCAGAACAGGAAAGGGGAAAATTTCTCCAACAACCAAAAGCATATTGGCCAAATAAGATTGATCTTCACAAATTTAACATCTAATCTGCCAAACCCCCAACTAAATTTCAAATTTTATTTATTAAATCATTCTTAGCAAACCAGAAATTGATTTGAAAACAAAGAATGAAATCAAAGAGGGATAATCTCAAGATCTTATTCCCATTCTACTCCAATAATCAATCAATCCGATTTTTCAATAACAAATTCACTTCTTTCAACCAGAACAGTAAATTCTTTTGGCAACAAGAACACAATTTAGAATCCTACCTTCATACACAATCCTGGTAGAGATTTGCTGAAGAGCCCAACCTACAAGCTCAAGAATTCCTCCTCCTTCCAGAATCCCCCAAATTTCAACCAAAAACTTTCCCAACAAAATATTTTCCAAAAATGCCCATCCTCTAAAATCTCCCAAAATTTAGGTTATATGGAAGAGGTGACCAAAATTCCATTTTTGGAGTTAAAATTTTTTATTTAAAAATAATTCTCAAAATTAATTCTTTTCTAACTATATCAATAAATTGAATTGCTTTTCCCATTGAAAATTGATTTTCTCACTCAACTGAAATTTAACCTTTCAAATTTAATAGCCAACAGAATACAATTAAATCTATTGCACTTAAATACAAAACTTTCTTTTCAACAACATATCCAAAATGCATTTAATATTTAAATTAACTATTTAACTGAACTTGCTCCCAATTTAAAAGGAGCAATCCAAAATCAAAGAAAAACGCATAACAAAATCCCGATTAATCTAGTCCATTAATCTTCAATGCACAAACACATATATAATCAAAATAATTACTAAGGACTATATAATCAATTTAACCATACACACCAAGCACGCAAACCGAGAAGGTCAACCAAACAGACGACTCGCAAACCCGAACAAAAAGGGATTACCGACGACGACTGACGATGCTCACCTGAGCATGACTAAGGTCAACTAGGGTCTTACGACCACCTAATCCAACTCTAAGGATTAAAGAGGTACACTCAAACCTGTAAATTCAGGTGAAGACGAACCTCGCACTCATGCGGCGTTGTACCTGAAATCTCCTGCAACCAAGAGTCATACATGCATACATATATAAAATTTAATGAAAGCGTTAGCCCGATATTAATACCACGAGAAAGGAACACTGAACAACTTGCATACAACTAGTGTGGGAACCCACATCAGTAGCTATGCATTAAATCAAACATCTGACTATAATCATAATATTAAGATAAACTGAACAAGATTAAACCGAGATTAGAAATTGATTAGGGCAGGGGTATTACACATAGAGTCGACAAGAGTCTCTAAACTAGAACCTAAATCAACAACAATAACTATGAGATGGCACATTTAGAATCTTTCAATCATGTAGGAGGAGAATGTAGAAGAGAACCGTGGGGGCATGAAGAGGCTAAATGCCATGTAGAAAATTAACGTCTTCAATTGAAAGGGATCCATTCATAGTCCAAAATCTATCTCCAAGATAAATCACCAACCTTAAGTGAGATCTTGATGGGAAGTGGATTAGAAACATATCCAAATCAACCAAATTTATAGCATACGAAGTATGGGAAAATAGGCTAGTGTTAAGGTCAACTTTGATAAAATGACCTAGTGTATTACTGATAGCTTCATAAGAAATATTGCACTAGAATTGGAGGGAAAGGTGGGAAAACCTTACCCAAGTAGGGGAAAATAGGATTTTCCAAAGGGTTGAAAGAGGGCAACCTAAGGTGGAGGGACAATGCATGTGAATCCCATTTCCAAACACCGATGGTTAGAATAGCCTCCCTATCTTTAATAGAGTAAAAGAAAATAATGAAGAAGCCATGAGATAAAGGGTAAATCTCAACTTTACTTGAGATCCATTTGTTCCAGTACTTCAAAATCTAGGAACATAGTGTAGGGAGCAAGAGCCACAATTGACTAAACTTGCCAGTAAGGGCCAAATAATTGAAATATTAAAAAAGGAGGCATAGGGGAGATATTTCATAGTTGGGGTAAAATACCCCTTTGAGGATGCACAAAGAAAATCTACAAAATAATTCTTAAGAGGAGAGTTGACTAAGGAATCTGAGATGGTAGCAACATTAGTAGCTACCAATAATATTCTCTCAAGAGGGGTCACAAGATCTAAATAGGAGATGTCTACCACCATCTTAGAAGTAGGGGAACTGTTACTCCCTATAACCAAGGTTAGGAGATATATGTGTTTGAAATTAGGGAGAGAGAGGTCATGTGTGTGAGATTGGTACTCTAATTTCTCTAGAAAATTGAGGAGTCACAAATTATTATGCCCTACATACACACTTGATATTTTCCCTAGTTGAAATGGGGACCACTCTCCCTTTTCTTCCTTATTTCCCCTGTTTACCCTTTTTTCCCTTTCCCTTTTGGTTTTCTTTCTCTTTTCCTTTTATTTTGATTCATTTTCTTTTCTCTATTTTGGCCCTTCAAGATTTTGGGTCTCATATGGATCTCAATATTTTCTCCTAAGATCCTTGTCTACTGTAAAGCCCCACTCTCACAACATTTCCCTTTTGTTTTCCCTTCTCTTTTATACTTTAGATTCCAAAAGGAAAGATTCACACTCTTCTCAAAGCCCGCTTTTCTACCTTCTTTATTTGTTTGTCAAAACTCTAGGTCTTGCTTGCACATTAGGAACCTATTCTAATTGCCTCAAGTTCCCACTTCTAGACATCATATGTCCTCTTCTTCATAACTTCATGATTGTGGCAAAATAATGGGTGTGCAGAATTTATCTAGCACTTAGCTATTTTCCATCCCTTTGATCTCACCAATTGAATTAATGGGGGTTTTAAAAAATTGAAAGGGAGTATTTAATCAAATTCATAGTACCCTTTTGGTCACTTTAAATCAAAATTTCAAGCATCTAAAAGAGACCAAATCTCCCAAAGTGATTATATTCTATAAGTTTGAAAGAGGTCATGATCCAATACCCTAATTACTACCTTGCTTCCCCTACATGTGTTTGTGTGTAGGTGCATCCACTTGCTTCTTCTTTATGTGTGGTTAAGCCCAAAAAAGTTTTTAGGTTCTTTCTTTTCTTACTGTTATTTTCTCTTCTTTCTTCTCATTTTTCCCATTTTGGTATTTAGGGTTAAGGTAGGGTTAGGTTTAGAGAAAATTATAATCAGTAATAAGTAGACTTTTTGAATCTTCCATGCCTTGGATCCTTAGGTTTTTTTAAAACTTCCTAAAAGAGAGAAATACTTACCAAGATTTCGAACCCTATATTTAACCCTATTTTGCCATTAAACATAGTCAAGGTCACACCTTAACCAAAAAATCTATGTGTTGAAGGTCAATGATAAATATCCTTTCAAGACTTTGGGTCTCAAAGGGATTCAGAAATCTAAGCTTAACTTAGAGTTTATTTTTACTTAATCTCCCATTTATGTGGATACTACAAAGGCTACCTATCAGTCATGGGATGGATTTTAATAGTTCAACAATGGATACTTATGACAAAATGTGAACGAATTAGTATTGCACTATGATCACACCAATCTTCACTCATATATCATTTAAAAAATTATGGGCTAAATGCAAATAAAGGAAAAAGAGCATAGAGAAACAAATAAAAAATAGATGAATGAATGGTGATAATTATAAACAATGATTGTGAAATACAACGGCCAACAAGTTCTCAATTTTCTTGCATGTCTCTTATATGTTGGGAACCCTTTATCTATAAAGTTAACTAATCGATTTCATATAGGGAATGCCTTTGGCATAAATATATCTCTTACTAAATATTAAAATTTCATATATTATTGATAAATTGATATTTTATTTAATAACTATCTAAGCTAATCTTTATTTATTATCATTTTGTACTAAATAAAATCTTAATTTCTCTCCTAGTATATATAAATTATAATGTTCATTGTCAAATAGTTAAAAATCACATATATTGTTTATATATTTATCACAATTATATTATATATTTCATATAATATTTTTATCAAAATCACATTAATTTATGACTAATATTTTATAAAAAACATTTAAAACCTTAAATTCTGATATCTATTAATAAGAATTTTATTATCAATAATTAAATCTTATTATAAAATAAATATTAATTAAGGTTACTTTATTCTTTTATTTAATGCACATAACCTTGTTTAAGGCTATAACTTGCATGCACAAGTTGTGGCTTACACATGCAGGTCAAGCCTGAAATTAATAATAAATTATCACCCTTATTTTTACTTTCTTTCTTTGTTGAACCAAGCTCCCTCTTACATTTTAGACTCATCAAGTTTCTTTTCTCTAAAATGTGAATAGCAAAAACTCTTCCAAGACATCTATATTCTACTCATCTTCATAAAATTTTATCACAAAATTTCTACAAAACTAAAACCAATTCTTCAAAATTAAGACTTGCTAACAATTTTCTTCAAAGCTAAAACTAACCTCATAATCTGAAATTTCATAGCTCCTACCAAATGCATTTCTTAACCTCATTATATACAAATTAGAGGAATATTTTATTGATTTAAAACTATTTAATATTGTTGAAAGTTTCCAATTGAAACCAGGTTTTTCCTAATATAAAATTCCACTTCTAGATAAACTCCTACTGCTTTGGCAAATTTCAAAGGATAAGATTTCAACATCCAAGCATGCAAAAAGTATTTTGGGATTTAATAATTGATGTCATGTGTAAATTTTTTTATGCTTTTATTTAAATTTGGATTGTTAATTTGTTTAATTATTTATGGATTTCATGTATCTTTAACTGTTTATTCATAATTTCTAATTTTATTTTTCTAGGCCCTTCGTGTAGGGTCAAAATCTTTAGTTGACGAATACCATGGAAGTGAAAGCTTCATGGTTGGGTGGTAAAATACTCCTGATTATCTTCTCTCTTATTAACACTTGGGAGAAGGAATTCTTCACAGGTACAAACATTGATGTAAATTCAGATTTTGCCAAAAAGATGAACTGACCATTAGTCTTACTGTAATGAAAACAATTTCTTAATGTAAATGCAATATTATGAACCTACATGTAGAAAAATCTAATCTAAGCTTATCAAAATGATGTATTTTGAAAAATGTGTTTCATCACATATAATTTATTATTTAAATAATCATATATATATTTTTTTCTTTTTGCACATGGGAAGTTTACAAGATAATCTATATATGATTGAGATGAGTCTAGTGAACTTTGAGTTTCTAGAATTAAAGTTTGAACATTATTTTTGTATGCCTCTTAGGTATCTAACCTAGGTTTTATAAGGAAATAAAAAATAAAAAGAAGTGCTAGAGAGGAAGGCATTAGGTTCTCACCTTTTATCTTAGTTGAGTTCTTGGAAATGTTGATTTAATTATTTTAAACAAGTAAGAAGACATCCTAAGTAAAAATGCAAATGTCCACATCTATCCTTATGAAATTAGAATTATTATGTAATTCATCTTAGATAATGCTCTAGTAATATTTAAATTGAATCTCTTGGTATTGGATGATCTAAAACAAATTAGGGTTTCTTCGTTCATACAACGCTCTAGTGCAACAATTTGAATATTTTTTGTTTTACTTAGCAAAAAAAAAGATATTTGAAAGTGTGTTGACTAAGACACATAAGTAAAATTTAGCTTAGAGATTTTGTGGGCAAAATTATGCATGTGATTCCAAACTAGATTGAAAATCATGATTATACTTTTGAGCCAGTGAAAGAAACAACACTTGTCAAGATTGAATACATACCACTGAAGAAAGAGAATCGTTATTAATAAGATAAGATTGTATGCCACTTCTTATATAAAAATATACCTATTGTGACCAAATCACACATCGTCCCATTGCAAATGGGGACCCCCACTTTTTAGCATAATTGTCGCAGAATAAGTGTCTTAGTTTAATATAGTTTACAACTTGTGTCTTCTAAAATATAAAATCCAAAAATATCCAAAAATTAAAAATCCAAAAATGAAAAAATTAAAATTAGAAAAAAAATTAAAAATACAAAAAAATACAAAAAAATTAAAAAGTTAAAAAATTGAAAACCCCCCAAAATTTAATTGACTAAGGCATGATCATACGTCGCACGTTGCTTTTACATGTCACGCGTTGCTGGCGCACAATGGTGTCGCGTTGTTGTCGCTCCACGATGTCGCGCATGCCTTTGCGCTTCGCCTTCACATTGCCATCGCGCATCGTTTCGGACATTGCCTTTGTGCATCACTGTCATATGCTCATCCCACGTTGCTCTTGCACTTATCATGGATTTTTACATACATCGCGTGAAGCCTTTGCGCTTACGCGATGGCATTGCGCTTGTCATGCCTCGCACGCGTCACACATTGAAGACTTAATTAATTAACAAAGAAGATGTTGTGCGGCTAACGGAGAACGAATTATGAAGAAATGAACAAGGAGTGTCACTAATCGCGAAATCAATGCAGAAGAGAGAAACGACTATGCCTTGCGAGCACTTTACGAGCGCTATCCGCTACACTTGCATTGTGCGATGTATCCTCACATCGCGTTCAAGGAGCTGGAAAAGAGACATTTAATGGAACGCATTTTGTGTTTAAGTTCGATGAAGCTCAACAGTGATTAATTGAAAGACATTTGATAAAGGTGGCTAACTTCGTAGCAATGATACGCTTGGCAAATGGAGGGACTAAGAGAAGGCATTCAACGATGTGATTCATGCAGTGGAATGGTACATGATACAAATTATTAAATTAAGGCAAGGAATGGAGGTGGTCGGACAACGGAAAATATTTAAGAGTGATCATTTGTTATGTCGAAAAGTGCGAGGGGAGTTATTCAATTCGAGGAGGCTAACTTCATTACAGTCAACGTCTTTGATCGATTGCGAAAAGCATGGCAACCATACGATTATCAACTTGATGAATGAAGGGAGGGCGTTCAATCAAACTAAATGGTTCGAGTTATAGAACTCAAAGTATCGTGCAAGCATATTATGAAGCATGTTCGATCCATTCTAAGAGACATTGGTGAAAGGCATAAAGGATTGGTGCTGTTAATTGTAGAGTTCGAAGATCAACCACATTTGCCATGCCTTACACACACTTAATAAGGGACATCGACCATCACATATTTAATGAGGGTATTAGATCAGTGTGTCTTGTTGGAGAGAATCGGCTCAGCCATTGGATCATTTGTTCAAATTGCAAGGCGAGCGCCCTTTATGAACATCGATCATTAATACATGGCATTACATATTTAATGGGAAGCAATTTTGATAAACGAAGGTGGCAAAACATTATGGTGTATTGATCCCCTCCCTAAACCGAATATAAGCTTGAAATCGATCATTTAATTTGATCGATTTCAAGATACATTGCCTTATTCAAAAAACGAGTAAACAGCTAAGATATTTTGTTTGAGATCAGATATAGTCGATGAATCATTTGCGTGTGCAGGCAAAACAGTGACTCTCCATTTGGGAAAGCGAGTAATAAGGTGGTTTCTTGGGTAGCCGTGGCCTGTGGACAACGATTTCACTGTATTCATCAGCAAGTTCATCACCAGACATCACTGATTTTGCCTCGAAGGCATCAGCGACTACATTTCAAGCCGTGATTTCATTAGGCAAAGGCAACATCTCCAAATTTAGGATGGTGAATCGGTGACTAGTGACTGTGTGATTAAACCCTTCACAATTAGAATAGAAATATCATTCAAAGATTGCGACTTTATTGTATGGGGATCCAATATCTTACAACATGATCACTTCTGATCAAGTGATCTGAATTTGTATTATTCCCGCAGTGATCAGTTTTGGCTTCCAACAATCACTCATATTCAGCGATATATGTTCAAGACGACTTCATAAGTATGCAAATGACATTGAATTCGATTTTGAGAGGCCACGGTTCTGAGTCTTTTTTTTATCAGAAATTATATTACAAACAGCGATTAGAAGGCAGCAAGTTTGTCTCCACGCAGCGAATTTGCCTTCAATTTTAGGATTCACTTCAATTTTACGATTTGGACCTCTGAGTCGGCAATTTAAGATTCTTACAGGTGCATAATGGTCGAATCGCGACAGGCGCTGATAAAGGAGGACTCGAAGAACATCATCGTCAAGTCGAAGATCACATCATATTGGAGCAATGCTGGTGACACGAACCTTGGGTGTGTCAACATGAAGAAATTTCAAACCTCGCTTTACACCACCAAGCCAACAGGACCCACGAGAGTGATGATAGAGAGTAGAATCACTGATGCAGTCACTGGCTAGGAGGGACCTCAAGGATGACTGGTCTGGACTGATCTCCTTGAGGTCCCTCCTACCCAATGAGTGCTTCAATCAACCAAACTAGTCAGTGAGAAAGCAGGTTGTGACACATATGTGTACATTGAAGACGAGGAGGAGAAAGATGTGATATCTCCGTGAGAAGAGCAACAGGTTCGAGAAGAAAGATTAATTATACTTATTTGGTTAAGATAGACAGATTGTCGAAGAAAGTGATCGTCAAGTTGCAAGCTCATGCAACACAGGAACAGGGGTCCTATACATCAAGGAGACTACAAGAGTCACTCCAAGAATCCGAACCAGTGACACTATCCATCCTAAGGAAAGAACACACAAAGAGAAGTAGGATCAATGCACTTCAAGGCACGATAAGGATCATGTATAGGCGACGATAAGGTTTAATGCAAGCCATCAGCATGACGAACAACTATCAACATCAAAGCAAAAGATAAGCGCCAGCGCCACGCACTCAAGAAGAATTTTCACAATCTTGAATTTGAAATCCAAGAATCATTGCCAGTATAGCCAAATGAAAGCTCATGAACGCAGGTGATCGAGATAAAGCGATTGTTACAGAAGAGTCAATCAAAGTTAGAAGATCGACATGAGCAGAGTTAGCATCACATCAAGCACTCACACATGTTGAGTATCAAGAGATATGCTGCATTCAATTGCACACTTGTGATGAATTACAAAGATCAAGCAAGCTGAGGTGGTGCCTAGTCATCATTACATCCAATCACATTATTTCATGAGAAGGGGTCCAGATTCAATTAACCTAGCTCATCCAGATGACTACTACAAGGGCACAAAGTTCGATGTACATACCGCCATCAACTATTGGTTGAATTTTACAAGGACATGTGTTCTCTCAAATGTAATCATGTCAATGGTCAAGCATTTAATGCTTTGTAATGGGTTCAAAAAACCCTAATTAGGGTTTATGTCTTGTAATCTTGGCCATTGATCTCAAATGAATCTGAGCCACTGAAATGTAATGAGAGCACTATGTAAGGCCGCACGCCATTTTTTGTACGATTAATAGTTAGAAAATAGTTAGTAGCTCAATAGTAGACAACATTTTAGAGTAGAGTAGAAAGAGAAGGCAAAGATTGTTGCCAAGACATTGTTACAAAAGACATGTAAACTCCATTGAAGAAATGGTGAATTCTATGTGTTGATTCAACAATTTGCATGGTCTCTATACTTCTCAATTTAATTTTAAGTTAATTAGATGAATGGAAGAACTTTGTATGATTAATGGTGAAATTCGTATATCCATACGACTAACACCTTGCCGATGGTAATGTGCCTTGCGTAGTCAACTGGAATCATTCAGCTTAAGCTTAACTTCAATTATCGCTTCTTCATTGATATGCATCAACTTGATGGTTTCCATGCTTGTAGAGGTGATTTGAAAATCACAAAGCTATCCTTATAAGATCACACGAGCCTTGTGGAGATGTTTGTTGCATGTCAAAGCAAGACTTAGCTAGGATTTCATCAAAGATCAAAGATTGCTACTACATTCTTAGAGTTAGAATAACCTTCTTAACCCTTATCCTTTTTCATTTTAAAAAAAAATCAAGTCAAGTGACATCCCACATTCCAACAATCATTCAAGTATTTAGATGTTCAACGTAAGTCCCCTCGCAGGTACAACAAATCACATCAATACCATTGATGCTATTTGACATGTTAAGACCTAACATAAGAGAACCTTGGAGTCATCTCAAGTGATCCTTCACAGATCTTCAGCATTTGAGAGTCTGTTATCAAGAGATGATAGATTACCATTGGTATTTTATTCTGTGTTCGATTGTGCATTAAAACACAGTCAACAATACCATATAAATGTTAGATGATTCCATTCAAAAAATTAATGTAACTAAAAAAACTAATATAACACGTTTTACCTTATATCTATCTAATTATATCCTCCAACATCAAATAAATTTTAAAATCTTTACAAAATATAGTTAAGTCAATGAAACTAATAATGATAATTTAACAAAACTAATTTTAATTTATATTATATTAACTACAAAAATAGAACTACCAACTTGTAGTTTATCAAATTCAATTATATTCATAAAAGAGAACTAACATTATGGTCAAAGGGTATCCAAACATCTATGATCTTATTAAAAGAAATAAAAATTGTTAAGTATTACTATGAAAATTAATAAGAAAAGGGTATTCATCATAATAAAATATTTATTATGTCGAAGGAATATTATATTCACATACGAATATAAAAATGTCTCCAAATAAAAAACTAGAAACATTTAATTTGATGTGTAAATATAAAAATATATAAAAAAATAATATAATCATATCTTAATAATAATTATGATATGACCTATTAATGGGTCGAAAAGGGTTAATCCTTTGATAGGCAAAGTAAGGAAAATAAATTGGAAACCTCTAGACCATTTGGAGCAGGTTGTGCAGTAAGAGATTGTAATGGCAAAAAAGGTGGATGTAGAAAATCTTAATCTTCAAGGGGACTCACAAATTATTGTGAATGCACTCTTGAAAGGGCATGCTGAATACTAGAAAATTGACAAGGTCATCTAGTTTACCAACTGAATTCTCTCCACATTTTGAAAATTTAAAATATCTCATGTACTAAGGGAGGGTAACATTGATGCTAATGAACAAGCCAACATGGCATTCAACCTTCAAATTGGAGAAGTCAAGTGGTTTAACATGTCACCTGAAGTTTAAATGAAATTAACTAGGATGTCAACAAATTCAAATTAAGGTGGTGGATTCTATACATTAGTGACATTAGGGGGGCACATACAATTGATAGAGAAGGCAATTAATGAAGGTGATGGTGAGGATATGGATTAAGGAAGCAATGATAATTATTTATGCTTGAGAAACCAAGTTGATGTTATTCACATTGAGAAACCATTTTCTAATGTTAATTAAATATTTATTATTTAATTAATTGTGATTACTAAACCTTCAATTTAATAATCTTTATTATTTAAAAAAAATATTTTCAATTTCTATCTCTATTCAATTTATCATTAACCTTTTTGTAAATATTAATAAATATTTATTATTTAATTAATTATTATTTTAATCCTTTAAATTAAATAATCTTCATTATTTAATTAAATTCAATTTCTAAATAATTAAATATAGTTTCTTTAAATTATTTAATTAACTAATTAATTATTCTAATTCCAATTTCAAATTCCAAAATTCTAATTTCGTTTGATTTCATTTAATTCTTCTAATTTCATTAAATCCCCAAATTCTAATTTCGTTTAATTTTATTAATTCTTCTAATTTCATTAATTCTTTTAATTCAACTTCAAATTCATATTCTTCTAATTTCATCTAATTCAAATACATGTGCATGATTCCAAAAATCAAATTGAATTCCAAAGTCAAGTTCTAAATATATTCAAAGATTTAATTGAATTTAAAATAAATTCAATATTTGAATTAACTGTCATGCAAAGATAAAATTGAAAATCTAAGTCAAAGTTCAAGCACATGCTAAATTAATTAATTCAATTAATTAATTAGTTAAATCATTATCTTTTCAACCTCTATTTCTATCTTCCACTTTGTTTTTTTCCAAAAAGCTTTCAATCGGTTAATCTATTCAATCTATTCTAATTGATTATTTCAATCAACTAATTAATTACACCATTCTTTAATTATCCTCTAATCACTCTTTTTCATCTTTCAATCAGTTTTTTTCTCAATCAGTTAACTCATTTATCATTTCAATCTCTTTCATTCCACCTCCAAATCAGCATGTGAGCTCACTTGAGTTCCACCTCTTGATCAATTTGTTTCACCTCTCAATCAATCTCACCCAAAAATCTATAAATGCAGCATCGATTCTCCATTTTCAACAATCACGATACAATCACGAACTTTGAATCTTTGTGTCAATTGTAGTCATGGAATGGGGAATCTTAATTGAATATTTTATATTCCTATTTCTTTTCTTTGCATTATTTCATTGGTTTATTTAGGATTCTTTGATTAGTTAGGGATTCATGATTTCCTTTTATTTCTAAATGAATAATGATGAATTTTACATACAACATGACATATCACGTATGTGCATGCAAGCTATGACACGTGTGAAGGAGAAATTTTCCATTTGTAATGGCTAGTCCGTATCTCTACAAATGTGGAGGAGTTAATGGCTATCGAAGTCATATTTATTGCTTTGCAATGATAGGTGTTGATGGTAGGGTTTTAATTGATGGTGATAGATGATTGCCTTTCATTTTTAGAATAGGCATCAAGTTGATAGCAAATAGACCAAAAAAGGCGAGAAGTACTTTGAGTTTGAAAGTGAGGAGAGAAGGCAAAATTGCAAGCAAATTTCTCCTTACAAACCACCAAACCAATGGTGGCATTCTGGGGAAAGATTTCAGACAAGCACTTAAGCCATGTTCTCAAGATCCCAAATCAAACATTATTGCACAGAGTGAAGATTATGCTAGTGGATGAATACTTGAATGTGCAATACAGGTATCATACTAACATTGACATAGCTTCCCTCATTATGTCATTGTATCTAGATCTTGAGGTGAGTGAAAAGCTAATTTGGTTAATTCAGAAGTGTTCGAAGGATGACTTGTGTTGGGATTTGGAAAACCTCATAGGCATGGTGAGATAGAGTGAAGGGTTTGTGTGTCTTGACAATGATTGGCTTCATGCTGGTGAGTTCACACCATTGTTGAGGTCATTCTTCCTTTGGAGTGCAAACAACAACAAGGAGGTTTGTCAGCCTTCTGTATAGATTGGGCTCCAAGGTGTCAAGGTTTTTCTCAAATTTGAGGAAGCTCATTTGGTGAGAGAGGATGTGGAAAAATGGATGGCAAGAATAGAATACTAGGCTCACGTGAAAGAAATGTCTCCCACAAAAAGGAAAAGAGGTCACCCTGTACGCTTTTACAGTGCGAAGAGGATGTGATTACTAGAGGGTGGCACATCTTCGCAAAGCATGGTGAAGCATGGTGAATCTTGACAATGAACTTGACAAGCAGGAGGGAGCAAAGGTGAAGGAGAGTTGTGGCGCAAAGATAGTCATAGAAGAGCCGAGCATGTGAAAACTGATAAGTAGTGTTGCTTTTTGTATACTCTGTTTTTTATAAAGGCAAATTATGCCCATTTTGTAAAGAATTGATATATAATTTTGCATGGTTGAGGTTAGGTTGAATAGGGATTGAAGGTTAGGACATTTGTAATCTAGTTTTTACAAATTTGCATGGCATAAACAATGTATTTTTTTGATATATTAATACAATGAAATATTTAGTGGTAAAAAAAAAGAAGACAATAACATAATATAATAATAATTACACTGAAAGGCATATTAATACTCACATAATGGATTGATAGATATGCAAGATTAAAACTCCCTATGATTAAAATTGACACCCATCATATTGTATGACACCCATCATAATTACAATTAGTTTTACAATTATTTATATAAAAATAATTTAAATAATTTTAAATAACCTAAATTAAAATAAATGCGTGAAAAACCTAAAACAAATATTTTATTTATTTTCTCCTCTCAACTACCACTCACTATGAGTTTAATTATTAATCAATTCTATGTATGTCCACCATACTAATAGTTAACTTCATCAAAATTGTTGTTTGTAACTAGGGTTATTTATGGGTTCGGATTGCCTTAAGGAAACATCTGAACCCCCTTTAGGTCTGGGCCCTATCCTAGAGTAATGTGACTCTAATATATGCCTAGCCCAATCTTAAACACATGCCACCTAATTAAATTAGCACCAAAAACCAAAGGAGGCCGACTTGCAATCAAGGATTAAAATGTGTATAAATAAGAGACATTTGCAAGTCAATAATCATCAAGTTCAAATCTTATGCAAATGCGAATTAGCTCTGTTGCTAAGGAGTGAATTCTTCAAGAAGGGTGCGAACTTAACTTCAAGGAAGAGTGCGAACCTATCTAGATTGGTGCGAAATTGTCCAAGAGGACATAGTGGATTTTGATGCAAGTTTTGAAGCATAGGAAGGGACAGATTTGATATGTGAAGATCAAATTCAAGCTAAGTATTGTACTTATGATTTAGAGGAGAATATATAATCTGACCTGTGGGTCTTTCATGCTGGGTTTTTCCTCCTTGGAGGTTTTCCCAGGGTATGCTTGTTTGTCTACTATTTTATTTCTGATTTATGTTGGCTTATTAAATACTACAAATCTGATTACAATCTAGGGCATAATCAATTTATGTTGGCTTATAAAATATTGTAAATCTGATTACAATCTAAGGCATAATCAATTGTATAAATCTGATTAACATACCTAGGGTTTAAAATTACATGGTATCAGAGCTAAGGTGTCACTAACTTCTGATTTTCGCAAATCAATTGTTGCATATAGCTGTTGTTTGTTTTCAGATTAAAATGTCAGGTTTGAAGGTTGAAGATAGACTTGAGGGAGCCATTGATTTTGCTGCTTGGAAAGTTTGTATTCTATTGATCCTTGAAGAGAATGACCTACTGAAATTTGTATAAGAAGAAAGGTTGTCTCCTCTAGAAGATGCTGAAGAGCTGAAACAATTCAAGAAAGATTCCCTCAAGGCTAGAAGGATCATAATTGAGTCCATCAAGAATCATCTTGTCAGTGTCATATCAAAGTTTGTATCTGCCAAAGAAATGATCAAACATTTGGAAGGGATGTATGAATTCAACAATCTTAGTAGGGCCCTTGCTCTAAGACAGCAACTTCTTCACATGAAATGAAAGAAGAAGACTCAATCATAGCCTACTTCATGAAGATCAATGAACTAAAGGACAAGCTAAGCACTCTTGATTGCCAAATCTCAGATAAAGATCTTGTTATGATTGCATTAAATGGTCTACCTAATGGATGAGAACCATTGATTCGTAGCATTGGTGGAAGAGTCGATCATCCCAACTTTGAGCATCTTCAATCTGATTGCATCGAAGAGGAATCTCGAATTGAGGTAAGAGGAAAACTCAAGAACTCTCTCAAAGATAATCATGTTCTCTTAACTAAATCTAGGAAAGGTGGTCATTGGAAGAAAAAGAAGAGAAGCAAAGATTTTAGATCCTCCTCCTATGATCCAAGGAAAAAGTCAAGAGATTCCTCTCACATTCATTGCTTCAGATGTGACAAGTATGGTCACTATGCCAGAGATTGTTAGAATGACCCAAAGGAAAGGGAAGCCAACTTAAATGAAGTTGTCGAACAAAGTGAAGATTACCTTCTTATCTCTGCTCTATCTAGCAATGTTCCTATGGACAACAATACATGGATACTTGACAGTGGTGCCTCCAGACACATCTCAGGATTTCGTGAGCATCTCTTAGATCTGATTGAAAAAGACACCAATCTTCATGTAGTAATCATTGATGATGCTCGATACTCGGTAAAAGGTTCTGGCACTACCTCTTTAAAACTAGATTCTGGTATTTCCTTACAACTCTGTGATATTCTCTTTGTACTTGGTATTTAAAAGAAATCTTATTTCCATTTCAGCCTTAGAAGACAAGGGTTTGCAAATAGCATTTTTTGAAGGGAAAGTACTCGCTTGGCCTAAGAAATCTAATTTCAAATTTGCTCGTATTATTGGAAATAGATGTGATAGTTTATATAAGCTTGCAGCTAATCCAATTCAAGCTCTCATTCATGAGACCCCTGAATCATGCGAGCTACAACATAGAAGATTGGGTCATCTTCACTTTCAAGCTCTTCCCACTCTTGGTAAAATGGTCAAAGGTATGCCTAAACTTAGTTTATCTCATGATGATGCTTGTAAAGGTTGTGCAATGGGTAAGAATGTAAAGAATCCCTTTCATAAAAGCAATAGTAGGGCTAAAGAAAGGTTAGAGCTTATTCATTCAGATTTATGTGGTCCTACGTCTGTAGCATCTCCTAGTGGTGTCCTATATTATGTTATCTTCATTGATGATTTCTCTAGGAAAACATGGATCTATTTTCTTAAATCTAAAGAGTCTGAAGAAGTCCTAAACAAATTTAAAGAATTCAAAGCCTTAGTTGAAAATACTATAGGAAATAGAATTAACTGTTTGAGGTCTGACAATGGAGGTGAATACACCTCAGGTAGTTTCTATGACTTTTGTGTTAACGCAGGAATTAAGAGGGAGTTCTGTGTTCCCTACAACCCTTAGCAAAATGGAGTTGCTGAAAGAAAGAACATAACCATTGTTGAAGCTGCAAGAGCCATGAT
Organism: Cryptomeria japonica; assembly: GCF_030272615.1. Classification (NCBI taxonomy): domain Eukaryota; kingdom Viridiplantae; phylum Streptophyta; class Pinopsida; order Cupressales; family Cupressaceae; genus Cryptomeria; species Cryptomeria japonica. The sequence goes on from NC_081409.1 coordinate 300,837,484, forward strand.
ACATGATTAAGACTTGCAACCTTTTCTATGGGTGGAAGCATCCAAAACCATAGTTTATATTCAGAATAGATGTCCTTATCGTGTCCTAAAGGATGTGACACCTGAAGAAGCCTTTTCAGGAATCAAACCTAACATCAGTCACCTAAGGATTTTTGGAAGCCCTGTGTATGTTCATGTTCCTAAAGAAAAATGAACCAAGTTGGATCCATCTGGAAAGAAAGGCATCCTAGTAGGATACAACGAATCTTCCAAAGCCTTCGAGATCTACATTTCAAGTGAAAGGTATGTTGAGGTAAGTAGAGATGTAACTTTTGAAGAAGATATTGTTTTAAAAAGATCTAAAGGTTCATTAACCAACAATAATGATATGGTGATTTAAAAACAAGATTCAATAGTTGATGCTAACCTTGAGTTATAGGAGGAGTCTACTGACCTTCCAGATCAGGAAGTTTAGAATGACCCATCGGAACCCATGCACTCTACCGATATACCTCAAGATATTGTGGTCTGCAAGAAGAGACCACTTTGGGTTAGAAATATGATTCAAGATGCTGAAGGGTTTGCTACTCCCAGAGGAACCTTTAGAAATAGCAAGAGTCTCCAAAATCACGCCAACTACATTTCTGTGATGTGCAATATAATTGAGTCTGAACCTCACAATATCGAAGAATCTATGTCCCATCATGCTTGGAAATTAGCCATGGATGAAGAGTCTGGGTCTATCATCAAGAATAATGTCTAGGACATTGTACCCAGACCCAAAGGTAAGTCTATTGTTTCCTCTAAATGGTTGTTTAAAATTAAACATAATGTTGATGGTAGTATTGAAAAATATAAAGCTAGGTTTGTAGCACGTGGTTTTTCTCAAAAGGAAGGAATAGATTATGAAGAAACCTTTGCCCATGTTGCTAGATATACTTCCATTAGGTCTATAATAGCTTTTGCTACAACCAAAGGTTGGGAGCTACATCAAATGGACGTTAAGACAACCTTAATGGTGTCATCGGGGAGGAAGTCTATATTGAGCAACCAGAAGGTTATGTAATCCATAAAAGAGATTCTCATGTTTGTAGGTTGAAGAAAGCCTTATATGGGCTCAAACAGGCTCCTCGTGCTTGGTATGAAAGAACTGATAAGTACTTACTAAGTTTAGGATTTGCCAAGAATGATGCTAATGCTAACATTTACTTGAAAGTTTATAATGATGAGATGCTAATTTTAGTTTTGTATGTGGATGATTTATTTCTCACTGATGAAAGTAAATTAATCATAAGATGTAAAAAGGAATTAGCCTCAGAATTTGAAATGAAGGACTTAGGTCTAATGCATTACTTCCTAGGGTTAGAAGTATGGCAAAGAGCTTATGAAATCTTTCTAAGTCGGGAAAAATACACTATTGATATTTTGAAAAGATTTAGAATGATAGATTGTAAACCTATGCGTACTCCTATGGAATCTAACTTAAAGAAGTTAAGTGTTTCTACAGCTAACTCTGATTTTGCAGATCCCTCTGAGTACAAGTAGTTGATTGGCTCCCTGATGTACCTAGTCAATACTAGGCCAGATATCTGTTATGATGTGAATGCTCTCAGTCAGTTCATGAGCTCACCTAAACGTGTTCACTTAGTTGCTGCCAAGCATATTCTAAGATACTTGCATGGCATGATTGGTTATGGGCTGAAGTATTCACTTAATACCCCAATCCTCTTGGAAGGCTACTCAGATTTAGATTGGGCAGGAAGTGTCAAGGAGAGGAAAAGTACTTCAGGCATCTGCTTCAACTTGGGCTCTGCAGTGATCTCTTGGGCATGCAGAACGCAATCTTCGGTAGCATTAAGCACTGTAGAAGCTGAGTACATTGTCGCATCTGTTGCATCTAGGGAAGCAGTGTGGCTTCGTAAGCTCCTCGCTGGACTATTTGGTCAAGCTAGTGATCCTACCACCATTCATTGTGATAATCAAAGCTATATAAAGACGTCAGTAAATCCTGTATTTCATGATTGATCCAAACATGTGGAAACACACTATCATTTTATTTGGGATATGGTGCAGAGAGGTGCCATTCATCTAAAGTACATCAACACAGATGAACAGATTGCTGACATCCTCACCAAACCTTTATCCAGAGTGAAGTTCGAGTAATTCAGAGACAGATTTGGTGTCATGGAAAACAAAACCCTGATTGAGAGGGAGCTTCAATCTCAGTGACTATTTGTAGCACTTTGAATCATTCCTTGCTTGTGTGCAAGAATGAATTACATCCAATCTATGCTTTTGTGCTAGACGGATAATTGTAATAATGTAAAGACCCACTGGTGTATTACACTTTCTATGCTTGTGTGCTAGAACCTTCCTATGCTTGTGTGCTAGATCCATACTATGCTTGTGTGTTAGATGGAACTTAAAGGTTTAGATTGTGTATTCTCCTCCTCCCTAGTTAAGAGGGAGTGTTGTTTGTAACTAGGGTTATGCATGGGTTCAGATTGCCTTAAGGCAACATCCAAACCCCCTTTAGGTCCGAGCCCTATCCTGGAGTAACGTGACTCTAATATATGCCCAGCCCAATCCTAAACACACACCACCTAATTAAATTAGCACCAAAAACCAAAGGAGGCCGACTTGCAATCAAGGATTAAAATATGTATAAATAAGAGACATTTGCAAGTCAATAATCATCAAGTTCGAATCTTATGCAAATGCCAATTAGCTCTGTTGCTAAGGTGCGAATTCTTCAAGAAGGGTGTGAACTTAACTTCAAGGAAGAGTGCAAACCTATCTAGATTGTTGCAAAATTGTCCAAGATGACATAGTGGATTGTGATGCAAGTTTTGAAGCATGCGAAGGGACAAATCTGATATGTGAAGATCAGATTCAAGCTAAGTATTGTACTTATGATTTAGAGGAGAATATATAATCTGACCTGTGGGTCTTTCATGCTGGTTTTTTCCTCCTTGGAGGTTTTCCCAGGGTATGCTTGTTTGTCTATTGTTTTATTTCTGATTTATGTTATTTTATTAAATACTAAAAATCTGATTACAATCTAGGGCATAATCAATTTATGTTGGCTTATAAAATATTGCAAATCTGATTACAATCTAAGGCATAATCAGTTGTATAAATTTGATTAACATACCTAGGGTTTAAAATTACAAAAATAATATTATAATAATAATATAAATATATGATAATATAATAATAATAATTAGTCTTAATAGTTTTTTTTTAAGTTTAATAGAAATATTAAAAATATTAAAATATAGTAATATCTTAATAATAATATAATATTGATTACGATATCATAATATATTAATAAATTAATTTTAATTATAATATAATAATATAATTATTTTTTAAGAAGAATAATAAACAAATATGATATTTTTGAGTGTACTTTACCTATATTTCTCTAAAGATAGGTATACTAGTTTAATATTATTCACAATATAATAATAAAATAATTTTTTAAGTAGAATAATAACAAATATGATATCTTATACCATACTTTACCTATATTCCTCTAAAAATAAATATACTAATTTAAATATCAACTGTTATGCATGATTTACGAATATATTAAATGTTCACACATTATATAAATATATTTATAGCTTCATTTACTAATTCCGATTTAATGTAAACGACTAGAATATCAATCACCCTATGTCGACGAGGACGCATCTTACAAGTGACCATTAAAACAAATTATTGATAACAGAGCCCTCAAATTCATCCTCATGTAAAATAAAAATAAAAATTAAAAGCTCGGCCTCTTGCAGAGCATCATAAATGTTCGAAATTCTGAAAGTACTTGAAAGATCCACAAATTGCACATAAAAAGCCCTAACTTGGTGAAAACGGTGTGGAGACATTGTAAGCAACGAATCCAAGGGAGCGTAGCCACGCAGTAATATTTGGCGCCCCTTCTACAAAACTCACTGTTTTATTGTCAACTTTTGCTGCATTACTGTACAGAGACATTATCGCATGCCATCCTCGCTGTGTTGGATGCCGTGAATTCCAGCGAAACCTTTCGTCTACATTAGAACACACTTTATACAAAGGCCTGCCTATTTCGTCCACCTCTCCACCAAACCTGTCACACAATTGAAGTACCGAATTGTGCAAAAACTTGAGCCTTGAGCCTTGTCCGCAATGCCTCTCCCTGCAAATAAAAGAATTTAAATGAAAACCATACAACTATAAAATGAGGGAATTATGATATGATAATTTGTATAAATGACCTGCAAATAAAGAGAATTGGTGGCTGAAGTTAAGTGAATTGCATGCTTGGATTTCAAAAAATTGGAAAGATTTTTATAGAAGAAAATTATATTTTCCTATATTGCAAGGGTTCTTCATTTTAGAATTTAATTTTTTGAAACAAGATTTGGGTGTTGGAAAATGGCCTTTGGGTTCTTCAAGGTGATTTTTTTTCTTAAAACCTTAGTACCTTTCTTTTGATCTACAAACGGAGACCTTCTCTTCTGTTTTTCTTGGGTTCAATAACCATATTTTCTCTTCCAATTTTGGGAATTAGATTGCCTTCCGGTAATTGGCTCCACCTGTATTAAAAAATATGTGGAAATACACCTGCCGAAAGGTCTCCTTATAGAGATCTCATTGGAGGTTGGAGATTGCTACTAGATGTAGCTAGTAGATTATGAAAAATTGGCCTTCTTTCGCAAAAATGCTTCTCTACAGTACATGTTACTCCTCAATGCAATAAGAGGATAGCTAATGAGTGTATTAATTTGGACACAAGTGACAAGGCCACTTGGTGGATTGGGATCAAGCATTAACATTATGTCATTCCTCCCAGTGCTCAAAATGGTAAGAATTTGAATCAAGCTCCTCCATAAAGCTTTAAAATGTCATCTATTCCTCCTACCTTGGTATTGGTAAAAAAATTTGTCATTGCATTTGTTTCTCCAAAACTAATCATGTTTTCTTGAATAACAATGGCAACTATGCCAATAGGTGGAGAGATTGAACTACAATATTCCTCTACATTTGAGAGGGGCATCTTGCTCATGTGATGGGGATTTTAGGATTTATATGTCCTTTTAGCTTGAAAGTACAAAAAGAAGAAATATAAAACTAAAATAGAATAGATAATAGAAACCGTACTGGAAGACATATGAATACCAAATAGGACTTCATGACTAATAATAATTTCAAAGGGAATTATCAACAAACATGTTTATCCATGTGATGATAATGAAACAAGAATGACAAATATTAACATATGAAGAGATAAGATACTTCAACACATACAAACTAAGATACCAAAGCCTACTTGTGTATCTTTACATCAAATGCATAAATTACCAAATGTGCTACATATATACATAAAAAGATTACCAATTTAACATACGAGAAATCAGCAATGATATCATAGGAATAAATTTAGATCACATGAACTAAGATGAATTCTTTATTATCTTTCGAAATTATTGAGTTCCAAATCCTTTTTCTTACATAGTACAAAAATAAAGTTTTTTAGAATCTCTCTAACAATTCCTCCTATTTTTCCTCTTTGTAAGACTCTCTTTACAACACGAATTGCATTGTATTTATAGGCTTCACAAGATAACTACCGCATAACCACTTCATAACTACCACCTAACTACCTAGGTAACTACCTAAATAACTACCCTGTACAAATTTTAAAAATTAAATAAAAAAATTTCTTGTTAAGATTTGCCTAATTTTCCTAGAAATCGGGTCCATTTCCTCACTTTAGTTACAATAAATGACTAAAGTCATTTTTATAAAAAGACAGTTTAATGAGCATTGTCTTCTTCCAATCCATGAATCTTCCATTCAATAACATCTTGTCCTCAAGATACATGTAACTTCTCAATGGAATACTCATAATCATTCCTCTTAAGGACATAATTTATCTTTGAATAATGAGGAGGCTTGTATAAGGCATGATCCACTCTTATGTTCTCTTTTTCATCAATTTCCTTAAAGTTGATAATACATCCTTTGCATAATTAACCCCCATCTTCCCATTACAATATTCACATTCTCAGAAATAATTGACACATATGTGCCCAATCCTATGTAATCATCAAGTTTAAAGTGAGACACTGTATAACTAAATCCTTTGATGGTTCACATAATCTCATGGGTTAGTGCAAGATCATGGGGGCCAAAAAGTGGCGATGTGAAAAAAATAGCCTTTTCCAGTTGCCTAAAAATGCAAAAATCCATGTTGACTTTTTGCTTGGCCTGGGTGTTAGTACACCTTGGCATGGTAAACACCCAAGCAAATTGGATATCTGAATTTTATAGGTAATTTTAAATTAAAAAATAAATTATATAATATATAATATAATAATATATTATATATTATATAATATGTAATATATAATATAATATATTACATATTATATAATATATAATATATTATTATATTATTATATTATTATATAATATTATATTATATTATATAATATATTATTATGTTATATAATATAATGTTATTTTAAAATAATTTAAGTATAAAAATCGGATATTCGATTTTCTGAGACAATATAAGTGGATTGTGATAGCCTGTGAGTTATTTTTAACCCATGGGCTATGTGATTTTTTAGAATCCGATATCCGGTTGGACCCAATATCCGGTAGTTTGGCCCAAATTTGCTAAAAAATACATTAAAAGGTAGGATTTCATTGTTTTTCATCATTTTCATTCAATTTTTTGTATTTTTTTAAATGTTTATTTATTTTTTCATTCAAAAAATGTTTTTTTCATGAAAACTAGGTTTTTTAAAATCAAATACAAAATTGTTTAAATTTATTAACTAAATTCAATTGTTTACATTCAATTAGGTTAAAAATGGGGGATAATAGTGAAAACATTGATCAACTACAACCACAACAACCAAACCCTCCTGCACAAAACCCTCCTTTGCCAAACCCCGCCTCAATTCAGGATTTAATTGCACAAAATTTGAACCAATTGAGGGGGATTGCAGATGTCTATCGTAGGATCCCTCGCCTGAACCCAATTTTTTATCCCCTCATGTCGATCATAAAGAGTATAGAAACTGTCACCGAGGAGCACAATGCCACTCTTTTGTGGCGAGATTCTATGAGGGAACAATATGCGGATGGATTGTCCTATAAGGAGATCAAGGATCTTGAGATATCCAAAGCCGCTATCACCACATTGTTTGTGAATCCCAACACTGGTCAACCCATAGACCCCCAAAAAGCAAAACTTTCTATTAAATGGTGCACAAATGATGGTATTGTGAAAAAAAATTGGGATCGTTGGTGGATGGTTTTCGATAAACCACCCAACAAAAATCTTGATGTCCCCTTCTACTTCATAAAAAAATTGTATGCTGAGTTTGTTTTAGGAAAACATGTGAACTACTTTGACATCCAACCTTTCTAGGGTGTGGATTTAGGTATGCCCCAAAATAGACCTGGGGCAGTCAGAGTAGTCCAGGGCCCATATGTCCCCGCTCCTCCTATTGATCCCCCAACTCCAGTGCAGAATCTAAATATCATCTGTGAGGCGGCATCACAGACCATATCAGATATTCACTCTTTGAGTAGCCTTTTGGTTTCTCAGGTTGGGTCAGTAGCTTAACCTACTTTTGATGGTAGCGGTGCATCTGGTGGTGCTAACACATCTTCCTAGGCTCCACACATTTTTGTACCCCATAGTTGTGTCATGTGTGGGCACATATTCTTGGGTCTAGTTGGACAAGATGTTGATCTTCCTACGCACACAACAGATTATGAGGTGCATGAGATGCATGATGCACTAGATGTTATGACACAGACTGGAGGATACCCTGGAGAGTCCTCGCATGCTAGAGGCGAGGAGGCACCTTCATCATACATTGATGATGTAGTGGTAAGATTTGTATTTTCACAGTTCATTCTATATTTTAAATGACTATTTATAATCTAGATAATATTAAGTACTAATTTTTATTTATATGGTCTATTTAATAGGTGATGATAGAGGAGGAGTTGACACAGATCTAGGAGGGAACCTTGACGACCATTTCATTTGGCCTTGATAGATTTACAGTACATATATTATTGCACCTAGTCATTTGTATTTTATTGTACATACATGCTCATCATTTATATTGGTATTAATTATATTATGTAGTAACTTGCATGTATATCTTATTTTAGTCTTGTAGGGCACAAGTAGCACAAGTACGGGGCTGTGTGATTCAGGATCTGGTAGTGCAGTTAGAGACAAGGAAAAGGTAATTGAATGCAAATATTATTAAATGAATAGTTTAAATAACTTATAATGATTATACACGTCTAGACATAGATTGATAGTTTCATATACTTGTTGTGTATATGTATAGAGAATTCTTGGCTTAACATCCTTGTTGACTACACCCACTATACCTGAAGATGAAGAAGAAGAAGAAGAGATGCCTCGAGTGCATGTGTGTTTATTTTATTTTGTGTTTAGTAGATATAATTCGTTATTATCAGTGATAATTATATGCTAACTTGTATCAATGTCATGTTTGTGAAAATATGTAGGTTGTGTATGAAAATATTGAAAACATACCTCCTCTACCGAAGACATACATCAAGAGTCCTACAAAGCTGAAGAGAAAATGTGGAGATGAGGTAAAAAATAATTTTTCATTTATAGTTCATTTTTATGTTAACTTTTCGAATGTGAGTTATATAATATAACTATTCTTAATCATGGTTTGTTTTTTTCTTGTGCAGGATTCTTCAAAGCCAAGCAATGTGGCGAAGAGGATCGATTTTGATGATCCATCAGTAGCTTATGATGTTATAGATAGTTTTTAGATACTTACATGTCTAGTTGGCATGTATATTTTGTATATGGACATACATCCACGTATATAGACATACATTTTGTTTGAGTTGGTGTTTATACCATATTTGTGTATGGACATACACTTGTAATCATTTAACATTTTCATATATATAGAAGTTGATATTTGATCATATAAATTGTTGCTCATGTGTGCATGGTGTTATCATGGAAAAATTTAATATTCAATCCAATAATTAACAATGGTTAATAATGGTTATTTAATGAACAATAAAATTCATTTCATTTCAACGTAAGTGTTTTTTGTATAATGAATAATACAGTTCATGAACAATACAATTCATTTAATGAAAAATATAATACAATTCATTTAATGAACAATACAATACAATTCATTATTACCTTATGAATGCTCCTATTTTTCCACCCCCACTCGATCGAACGCTCAGGGTCATACCCTACTAGCATTGTCCCTTGAGCACTCGAAGTGCTAAAAATTGTCAAAATTTTATGGGCCCTAACTTGGAATATGTGGCACCTACAAATGATTTGTTTGAACCTATGGGGCCAGGCGAGTGGTCCCTACAAAAGCCTACCTCGGTTTTTCAAGTTTCCCTATGGTTTATTAGGGTAGCAATTTTTTAGTTGGTGAAAAATTTGTTAATCTCATTCAATCAAATGTTGTCACGTGGCCAATTTCTTGGGATCATACTCTACTGGCATCGTCCCTTGAGCAACCTAAGTGCTAAAAATTGTAAAAATTTGACAGGCCCTAGCTTGAAATCCATGGCACCTGTAAATGATTCATTTGAACCTACGGGTCCACAAGAGGGGTCCCTACAAAAGCCTATCTTGGTTTTTCAATTTTCCCTATGGTTTTATTAGGGCAGCATTTTTTCAGTTGACGAAAAATTTGTCAGTCTCATTCAATCGAATGTTGTTGCGTGGCCAATTTCTCATTCTTCTCATCGTGATAATGAACCGTCAGTTCTGACATGTCCAGTTAGGCATTATTACCCTATGCATGCTCTTATTCCCCCCCCCCACTCATTTGAATTCTCTGGATCATACCGTACCAACGTCGTCCCTTGAGCATCCTAAGTGCTCAAAATTGTCAAATTTGACGGGTGCTAACTCGGAATCCATGGCACCTGTGAATGATCCATTTGAACCTATGGGTCCACAAAAGGGGTATCTACAAAACTATATCTTGGTTTTTCAATTTTCCCTCTAGTTTTATTAGGGCAACATTTTTTCTGTTGGTGAAAAATTCATTAGTCTCGTTCAATCGAATGTTGTCGCGTGGCCAATTTCTCGTTCTTCTCATCGTGATAATCAACCGTTGGTTCTGACATGTCCAGTTAAGAATTATTACCCTATGCATGCTCCTATTCCCCCCCCCCACTTGGTCGAACGCTCGGGGTCATACCCTACCGACGTCTTCCCTTGAGCACCCTAAGTGTAAAAAAATGTCAAAATTTGACGGGCCCTAACTCGAAATCCATGGCACCTGTGAATGATCTTTTTTAACCTACGAGGCCATGAGAGGGGTCTCAACAAAATCCTATCTTGGTTTTTCAAGTTTCCCTATGGTTTTATTAGGGCAACATTTTTCAGTTCGTGAAAAATGCGTCAGTCTCATTCAATCGAATCTTGTCACATGGCCAATTTCTCGTTCTTTAACAAACTGTGAGTTTTGACATGTCTATTGAGGCATTATTACCCTATGCATGCTCTTATTTCCCCCCCCACTCAGTCTAACGCTTGGGGTCATACCCTACTAGCATCGTCCCTTGAGCACCCTAAGTGCTAAAAATTGTCAAAATTTGACAGGCCCTAACTCAGAATTTGTGGCATCTGAAAATGATCTGTTTGAACCTACGGGGCCATGAGAGGGTTCCCTACAAAATCCTATCTCGATTTTTCAAGTTTCCCTACAGTTTTGTTAGGGCAACATTTTTTTAGTTGGCAAAAAATTCGTCAGTCTCATTCAATCGAATGTTGTCGCGTGACCAATTTATCGTTCTGCTCGTCGTGATAATGAACCATCAGCTCTGACATGTCTAGTTAGACATTATTACCCTATGCATGCTCCTATTTCACCCCCCCACTTGGTTGAACGCTCGGGGTCATACCCTACCAGCATCATCCCTTCAGCATCCTAAGTGCTAAAAATTATTCAAATTTGGCGGGCTCTAAATCAAAATACATGGCACCTGGGAATGATCCATTTGAACCTAGGGGGCTATGAGAGGGGTTCCTACAAAAGCGTATCTCAATTTTTCAATTTTCCTTATGGTTTTATTAGGGAAGCATTTTTTCAATTGGCAAAAAATTCGTCAATCTCATTCAATCGAATGTTGTCACGTGATCAATTTCTCGTTCTTCTCATCATGATAGAATCGTCAGTTCTTAAATGTCTATTTAGGAATTATTACCTTATACATGCTCCTATTTTTCCATCCCACTTGGTCGAACGCTCGGGGTCATACCCTATGAGCGTCGTCCCTTGAGCACCCTAAGTGCTAAAAATTGTGAAAATTTGACAACCTCTAACTCAGAATCCATGACACCTATGACTAATCCATTTGAATCTATGGGGAATAGAGAGGGGTCCCTACAAAATCCTATCTCAGTTTTTCAAATTTCCCTACAGTTTTATTAGGGCAGCATTTTTTTAGTTGGCAAAAAATTCATCAGTCTCATTCAATCGAATGTTGTCGTGTGGCCAATTTCTCATTTTTCTCGTCATGATAATGAACCGTCTTTTCTAAAATTTCTAGTTATTCATTATTACTCTATGCATGCTCCTATTATACCCCCCATACTCGGTTGAATGCTTGGGGTCATACCCTACAGGCATAGTCCCTTGAGCACCCTAAGTGCTAAAAATTGTCAAACTTTGAATGGCCCTAACTCAGAATCTGTGGCACGTGTGAATGATCTATTTGAACCTATGGGTCCATGAGAGGGGTTCCTACAAAAGCCTATCTCATTTTTAAATTTTCTTTATAGTTTTATTAGGGCAGCATTTTTTCAGTTGGCAAAAAATTTGTCAGTCTCATTCAATCAAATGTTGTCGCATGGCCAATTTCTCGTTCTGCTCGTCGAGATAACAAACCATCAGTTCTAACATGTCTAGTTAGGCATTACTACCCTATGCATACTCTTATTCTGCCCATCCCATTTAGTTGAACGCTCGGGGCCATACCCTACCGGCGTCGTCCCTTGAAAACCCATAGTGCTAAAAATTGTCAAACATTGACGAGCCCTAACTCAGAATCCGTGGCACCTTTGAATGATCTATTTGAACCTACAGGGCCACAAGAGGGGTCCGTACAAAATCATATCTCAGTTTTTCAAGTTTCCCTATGATTTTATTAGGGCAGCATTTTTTTAGTTGGCAAAAAATTCGTCAATCTCATTCAATCGAATGTTGCTTAGTAGCCAATTTCTCATTCTGCTCGTCATGATAACGAACCGTCAGTTCCAAAATGTCTAGTTAGGTATTATTACCCTATGCATGCTCCTATTCCCCCCCCACACAATCAAACGCTCGGGGTCGTAACCTACTGGCATTGTCCTTGAGCACCCTAAGTGCTAAAAATTGTCAAACTTTGATGGGCCCTAACTCAGAATCCATGGCCCTTCTCACTGCATTTCTCTGCATGGTTGAAGATGATGGTAGATATTGTCATTTCTAAAAGGAAATCGATTCACTTGACTTAGTGTTTATGCACAAAATTTAATCTCATTAATGCACAAAGGAATATGTACCATCACCAAGAGTAAACTAGTCAATGGCAAATGATCTAGCATGAACCTGTATTTTTAAGATTTGTTAGTTTACACATAAAATGCATGGATGAATATAAAGGCTTTATGATAATCACTTCAACTAAAATGCATGATAATAAATGAAAAGGTGGGATTATATACCATAAAAATACATCCCTTCGAATTATATTAAGAGAACCCACTATGTTGATGCCAAAATCATAATGTGATAGTGTTGTATATCATCAAAAAAGACCAGCATGAGCATAAAGGTTTTGCGATAATTATATCATCGAAAATTGTCAAATAGTGTTGTCTAATAACAAAAATTGTAAAGGTTATCAAATGCATGATAATAAGTCATGTTGCAAAAATACGTCCCTTCCAATTATATCGAGTGTACTCGCTATGTGCATGAAAAAACCATGTTGCCAAAAAAGAATGTTCATCAATAGACCTGCATTTTGAACACATCCTTAATATACACGTAACAAACTTGAACATTAAGGTTTAACGGTCATTGCTTGAAATGAAATGCATGATAAAAAAAATAAGACACCATTAAAGACCTACTACTCAAGTATGTCTAAAGGGTCATCTCTTTGCTTAAGAGTATCCAATATTGCTTCATGATCAGAACTAGTCACTGTCCATAGGTCTTTGGTCTTCGGTTTTCCTTGATGCTTCAACAACCTGACATTTGTAGCTATAATAAGGTGTGAATACATGAGAATGGTTTTTTGTCTCTCATAGACTTCAAATGAAAGTATGTCATTCTTTCTAATCATGTATGTTCACAACCAAGTTCCCACAACAACAACTGAACCTGTAGGATATCTGAACCCATCATCATCTGTCACTGGTTCTGTTAGCTTCTACACATCATTTCAACCAATATTTTGATCTCTCTTCATTCCCTTGCAGTGCAACAATTGCAAAAACATGTCCTAGTTGTACAAGATCTAATAGACGATCATACTCAAGTGAACTTTCCATTTCATCATTTAACAAGGATATTGTTTGAGATAAAGGAGTTAGATATTAGGGAACCCACGTATCAACCCACTCACTTGACTTGTACTGATCCCAATCACACTGAACACAACTCTGACAAAAATAAGCCAATGCTCGTGTCCAAATGGTCCATGTACTTGCATCTGAGCTGAGAAATGAATGCATCTTTGAAGAATCTTTAATTGTTTGACAATCCAATCTGTATCCCACTGTGCTCTCCTCAACCAGCCAAAATAATCTGGTCACTGCTAAATCAAGAGTACCTCCATGTGACAATGCTAAACTACACCAATCAACAATAGAACGTGCATCAGAGAAATTTGCACCTGAAATCCTCAATTGCTCCTTAACTAGAGTTCTCTTCAAACATGCACCTGCTCCATCATGCTCCCCCTTCCCATGCCCTGTCTCAAAAAACCACCAAATATGAGGTATATGCCTCTCTACATGCATTCTACTCAACCAATAAAACATACGAACATTCTTGAATTGACCCGTACAGTTATCTAACCATATGATATGTCAATAAATTGGAATATCTTTCTCATGGAAGAACTTAGAAAAATTCTCAAAAGAATGTTGCACATACTCGGATGAGTGTGATCTATCATCACTCATATAAAAATGATACTCCCTGATTATCTTTCTATCCTCTTATGTACTATCAGGAGCATGTCTTATGTAATGTGAACAAAAATAGCAATTTGGATTGAATTGTAGTACTGAGACTGTACCTCATTCTATGGTTGCAATGTATAGTTCTCTGCAAAATCAACCACCGATACAATAGTGCCAATCGAGAAAGTGTTCTTACACATCTTGAACTGCTGATCCAACCACTGAGACCTATGGGTGTGCCTTGCATACTTGTAGAAAACATTTTCCTTAAAATCCAAAATAAAATCAGCAACACTCACTTCTCTTAAGCCTAATTCGCATCTAGAACCTTCACCTCCACTCTTCAAAGCATATTTCATTGTCTCATATCTTTTTTTCTCAACATAATTATTTCCAAACTCATGTTTGCAAATAGAAATGTACCATCATCTCTAGGGCGTAAATATAATCTTGCAAGTCTCTTGATGATCTTGGAAAGAGCATTGCACCACACTCCGACAACATCTCATTAGTATGCATCATAGAACGAATATGGTATGAAAGTTCATGGTACATTGAAAATTCCACATGATACTTGCAACAACAAGTATTATGAATCTTAAGAGGTACACAATAAAATGGCTTCAAAGATTCAAAGGCCCTTTGTGATATTTTCAAAGTTGGATGTACTTCATAAATTTTTCTGTACAACATTGTTTGGCTTGATTCCAAGAAATGTCTTTAACGAGTCATCCATCATTTGAGGGAGTAGTTCCCCTACTCTTTGGTTGCTGCTCTACTAAAATTGCTGAGAGTGTTTTCGTTGTCTGTATATTTCAGAATGGATTGCACTTAACCAGCCATTCATTACAATTTGTTATCTTTTAATTTCTATCGATTCTTTTGTCGCTCACAACTATTACAAACCATACAAACAATCACTATCCAATGTTCATCTACATTGTATATTTTCTTTGTCTTAATAAAGATATTCAGAGATTTCTAGAATCCGCCACCCTATAAAAGAACCTTCGTTCAAGATGAATCAGCTTGGATGGATACATTAATGATGACTTTTTCTTTAACCATAAATTCATACGTTTATATTGTCATTGTTATAGCTTCCCTTGTGATTTGCAATCAGTTGTACAATAATGGTTGCCCTATCGGGGGATCAGGAGGGCTCTCAAATGCCTATGTCGATACTCGATGGGTTTTACTCATCGGGCCCCAATGTATCCCAATCATTTATTTAAAAAATGATTTAATATTTCACCTTTTGAGATAAAAACTTTTAACTTCCTTCAACCAACTATAAAGTATTTGATCATTCCATTTGATCAAACGTAAAACCTTTTATTTCTTTTGTGTAATAATCCTGCACAAAATACAAACTCAAAAATTTGTGTTAGTTAAAATATCCTTTTGGGACCTTATAATACAAATAATTTAAAAACTACAGTATTAAATGAAGGACAATTATAATATTCAAAATTAAATATTTCCAATTAATATTATACTTAGGAAAAATAATTATAAAATATAAATAAAACGTCCTTCATGTAAAGTACAATCAAAGGGCTTCAAGACCTAATTTGTTCATGTGACACTCCTGCAAAATGAGTTTGATAGTATT
Organism: Cryptomeria japonica; assembly: GCF_030272615.1. Taxonomy (NCBI): domain Eukaryota; kingdom Viridiplantae; phylum Streptophyta; class Pinopsida; order Cupressales; family Cupressaceae; genus Cryptomeria; species Cryptomeria japonica. The sequence goes on from NC_081409.1 coordinate 300,853,314, forward strand.
CTACTAAAGCCATTTTGATAAAAAAAAATTAAAAAATTGCATATAGTGTATTTCATTGGGATTCATATTTAGAGGACATAGCAAATGACATCAAATGACTCTTAAACTTGACATAATTATGCTCAGATGAAAAGAATTCTAGTTCAGAAGGGCGTACCTGAAAACTCACCTTTTGAATGCACATACATACCTAGAAATTGACCTCGTGTTTATAGATCTTTAGATGTTGATCATAGGTAGCGCGCAAATTGCATAGAGGAATCCATTTTCAGCATGAATATGGAACTCTAAAATTTTAAAATTTTAGGGTTCCAATAGACCCCGAAAGGTGGGATTATGGACTGTATTGATACTTTCATAGTTTCCCCTGGGCCTAATAAAACTGAGAATCTCATGAGCTTGACTTAGAAGTTGTCTCGTGATGTCGAAACTATGAAGATCAACCATGAGCGCAAAATTGATAAGCTAGAAGAGTATGTGGTTGACATCAAAGAGAACCTAAATAATTTGGTGGAAATTAGCAAGGATGCGATGAGTAACAGCGCTGAGGGTTTGAAAAAAATCAATGCCCTGATTCCAGACTATATAACCACACCCATAGTTAGTGATCCTCCCTTTGGAGAAAAATAAGAAAAGAATGCTTTGGAGGGTGGTGAGAGTGTTGCTGGAAGGAAGACTATCTCGGGTCCCTGTACTAGGACCAGGAGCTAGAGACAGGACTAGGGTAACTCTAGATTCATCATGGAGGATCTGGAGAAAATCAACAAGAAGATTATTCAGAAAATTTTTGAGCTGGTGCACTCTCTAAATTGAGTTCTTTTTCCTAGTTTTTGGGGCTTTTTGTGTTGCTTTTGGCTTTGGGTTTGTGTGGGGTTTGTCCTCTTTTTTGCTTATGTTTAATGTCTATTTGGCTGGTGGCCTTGGTCTGTAAAACTTTGGGTTTCGGGTCCCTGTAAAACCCATTTATCTTTATCAAAAACAATATTTAGATATTCTTTGTAACAGGAGAATTATTGGAGACAAAAATATCAGAAATGTTGGCTCAAGGAGAGAGACCAGAATACTAAATATTTCCATAATTTGGTCAAAGCCAAAATATTAAGAAATAAAATCTTTGCGATAAGAAAAAAAAACAAAATAGTGTTATTAACTAATGCAAATGAAATAAATGAAGATGGAGTTAGGTTCTTTGAGGACCTTCTTATGGAGGATGGTTTGAGGGATGACCATCTAGTAACCAATATGCTAGAGGTGGTGCCCAAAGTTGTCTCAGACGAAGAAAAATTTCTCTTGCAGAAGCCAATCACTTTGGAAAAGGTCAAAATGGTAGTGTTTTATATGGAAGGAGATAAAGCACCAAGCCCAGATGACTTCCTAACCTTTTTAGATTCTAGGAGGTTATTGCTATGAAATTATGGGAGGTGGTGGAGAAATGTAGAGTGGAAGCATACATAGCAAGGGATTCTAATAATACACTTATTGTTTTGATTCCCAAACTAGATCAAGTACAATCCTTTGATGAATTCGGGTCAATATCTCTTTGTAATAATAATTATAAGGTGATTGCTCAAGTGATGATTCTGAGAATGATAAGAATTTCATGGGATATAGTTTCTAAAGAGAAAAGTGGTTTTGTCCCTCAAAGATCAATTGTTGAAGGAGTTATTATTTCTCATGAAGTAATTCACACTATAAGAAAGGCGAAGGCAGAGAAAATTCTTATTAAAATTGATATAAGGAAAGCTTATGATCAAGTAGATAGAAGATTACTATTGTTGGTCATGGAGAAATTTGGCTTCTATAAAGAATGGGTTCCTTGGTTGAAGAGTTCTATAATAACTTCTTGAATTTCAATATTGGTTAATGGACATCCACAAGGACTCTTTCAATCTACTAGAGGTCTGAGAGAAGGGGACCCTTTATCTCCCTTGATTTTCATTATATTGGCAGGATTATTGGATGGATACATCTCTAATTTGAGGCAAGAGGGAAATGGCTCAAGGGGTAAATATTGCTCGAAGTGTGGAATCTGTTACACACCAACAATTTTCTGATGATGTAATGCTTTTTGGGGTGGCATATTTGAGGGAGGTGAGGTGTCTAAAACAAACTTCAGACAAGTATTGTATAGTCTCAGGATAGCACGGGAATTGGCATAAATTTGAGATTCTATTTTTCAATATAGTTTCGACTAAGAAGAGAGAGATTTCCTGGAAATGAAATCAAGGCTTCTCCCAAGCAAGTTCTTAGGTATATCGGTTTTTGTGGGAGCTTGAAAAGTGGAAACATGGAACAAACTAGTTGATAGTTGCATAGGTAAGCTTGAGGGGTGGAAAATAAAATGGTGAATGATAGTTGGGTGATTAATAATGTTGAGGTCTATTATTTTTACCTTATCATTATTCTCGATGATGTGTTTGAACAAAATTTTCAAAATGATAAGGTTTTTTTTTATTGGAAAGAAAGAGAATGATAAAATTCCATTGTTGGCATGGGAAAAAGTATGTAAACCTAAGTTGGAAGGGGGAGAAAAGTTGAGGAATTGGAGCATTATGAATGAGGCAATGGGTGCTAAGTTGGTATGAAATATGTATACAAAACCAAATCAGAAATGGGTTAAAATCTTAAGAAACCAATATTTGGATTCCCAATTGAGAGAGGATACCCACTATCCAAAATCCCCCAAAAGGGTTGACGATATGGAACTTTTTAATGTCATGAAGACAAGTGATTTGTGAACATGTTACATGGTATTTGGATAATGGGGAAAGGGTTCACTTCTGGAGTGATTCATTGGAAGGACACAAAGTGCTATTGGAGTTGAGAATGTTAAGAAGGTGAGGCAAATTTTCCTTGCTGATTGGGTCAATAGAGTATTTAATTATGTAGAGGAAGTATGGGCATACGGTATTGAAAAATGGAAATGGAGAGATATTCTTCTATAATATCAAGTGGTGTGTAATATTTATCCTTGGTTCATGGCAAAAAGAAATTATAAATATCCACCAAAAAGGTGGCATTAAATTGATTTCAATAAAAGAAATACTTCAAAATAGTCAAAATATATTAAAATTTTAACACACTTTGAAAAATTCCTTAAAAGGTAACTAAAAGTTCTAGAAAATGGTTTATGCTCTTATAACATAACTTTTTAGCTCGATCAGATCAAAGAAAAACAAGTGCCATGTAGTGGTGTGTACTTGCCTTTGTTAGTTTTCTAATTAATTGTAATTGTAATCATGGGTAAATGACAAATGCTTGAAGAGAAATGGAACTAATTCAGGCATGGGTAAATAACACTAATGTAGATCTTGGATCACTAATTGATTGGCCAGGAATTGGAGCATCTCCAATAAATGGGTATGTCATAGAAGGATTACTTGATATGGCTTTTCCAACACTATTTACATATAGATGGTGTGATTGGATAGAACCATGAAGGAGAGTCCACCTACATCAGTTTTTTAATAATTTCCTTTGATATAGAGATCATCATTTTGGATGCCACCCATGATTTAGATACTATATGATTAATACGATTATATAACATTGTGCACAAAACTCATTTGTAGTGTTTGTGTAAAAGAGCTTGCAAGACATGGAAACAACAATCAATGAGGTACAGGAACATATGAAAAATATCCCTCATTCACATCTAGCTAATCGTTTAATGCATTTTGGCACAACAGCAAGGTTTACAAGGTCTTACTAGGAAAAATGTCGATCTGAATTAACTGACCTCTCACATCAGATTGGAACACCAACAATTTTCTTTACTTTGAGTGAAACAAATATGTACTGGCTAGATTTGCATGCATTAATGCCAAGAACACAACCAACTAATCCACAAGAAGCACAAAAATGGAGATGACAAAATATTATTTACTACCCACATATTGTGGCATATTACATGCACCTGCAATATATAATGTTTCGAAAGGAAATACTACAAAAGGAAATGAAGGCAAAAGATTATTGGTCAAGATATGAGTGGCATCATAGAGGATCATCACATGTGCATGGATTCATATGGTTAAATGGATCACCTAACATAGACAATCTTGATTGGGGAAATGATGATGAAGTAAGAAATGATCCAAAATACTTTGATTCTACTATCCATGCATGGAATCCACGGGGAGATCCACATCAACAAAACATACATGTATGATACTAATTCTTAATTGTGTATTCATTTAAAATTATATCATACTTAAATATTTGTATTTTTATTAATAAAATATGTTATATCATCAATGATAGGTCTTACAAAATTTTACACGACATCCATGCCTTTGAAATACACAACTAAACCAGATTGACTTAGAACGTGACTATGAAGAGTTGCTCAATTGTGTTGAACACCATACACTGTGTAAAGAGGGTGCTTGCCTTTGTATAAAACAAGGAGGAATGGTGTGTAGGTAAGATATTTGTAGATTCAAATATTTTCTACTAACAAATAATTAAAATATTTATGTAAGATAACAATTTACTCTTTGTTTGTAGGTACAATGCACCATGGACATTACACCTAGATGGATCAAAACTATTTGAAGACCCAGCCATAAGAGATAAAGTATATGAAGCTGCAAGAAATTATGATCAAGTAAAAACACATAATCGTACCATATTTCAGTTATGGAGAGCAAATGTAGATTGGCAACCATTTCTTTCAAGACGTGTTGTACAATGAATTATATTGTGAAGTATGTAGTAAAAGCATAAAAGAGTTTAGAAAATTATTATCAAATGTTAATGCGACTTGCAAATATTAAAAATATAGATGAAGCAACATTATGAGCATATAGGATACTTCTAACAAAAACACTCATTGAGAGAGACATTGGAGCACAAGAAACATGTCATATGTTATTAGACTTTTCATTGGTAGAAAGTAGTAGAGTATTTGTTACTTTAAATGTTTCAAGAGAGGTGTTCAAGCCAGTGATAAAAAAATGAAGAAAATGATGATGAATGTCACCTAAAACATTTCATTGAAGGCTACATGGATAGACCATATCCAATGGAAAGTTTCACACTTATAGATGTAGCTAGATCTTGGACTTATACTTCCAAGAGAAAAAGAGATAACAAATGGGAAGAAAGGACTATAGCAGCTATTGTGAGTGTTTCCAAGATTTACCATCATACCTACACATAAATAAAAAAAATGGATTGATTTCTGTTGGTCAAAGTTATTGGTGTACAAGCCATTTTGTAATATACAAAGAGATATTGGACTTGATGATAACATAGTTATATCAAATTGGGAGTCACTTAATTATAATCCATGGCCCTTGGAATAGAGGATTATTTCAAATGAAATTGAAAATCATAATGATTCTGAAGATGAGGATGATTTACCAAATAATCATAATACAATAGAACATGAGTGGGAGATCATATCAATAATACATCGTGGACAAATTATGGATGTAAACAAAATAGATATTGTTGGGAAGAAGAGATATTGACAAACAAACTCCATGGAGTGCAGATTATCAAGGAGATGATTACACAAATAAAACAATAAATTTTATTAACCCTATGAAAGAGAATGGCTTATTAATACCTGATGATATGATGCCAAGTATATCATATGTAACCTTAGGTACTAAGAAAAAAAAGCATTTGATATTATTATGTCACATTATAATCAAGATGAAAATGCTATGGCACTATACATGATAATTCAAGGAACAAATGGAACAGGTAAATCATATTTGATTCATGCAATTCGTCACTTGAGCTCTTTATGATGCATCAACACGACAATGTTCTCCCATGTTATTACTAGCACCAACTGGAGTTGCAACTTTTAACATTGGTGCATCAACAACTCATTCAACCCTGAGAATATTTCTTACAAATTTTGTTGAATTAGAAGGCACAAGGCTACAAGTCTTCAAGAAGAAACTCAACATATTAAATATATATTTATTGATGAAATGAGTTTCATTGGAAAAAAATTGTTACAAAATATTGATTCAAGACTATGCCAACATTTTCCTAAAAATTCAAACATGAATTTTGGTGGAAGATCAATCATTTTGGTAGGAGATTTGGGACAACTACTACTCTTGTCAGTGACAAGCCACCTTATGATATCAGTGTACATGCAAAATTATTATGAGAAGAGTTTATGGTAGTTTCTACTTTGGATAAGGTGTTCAAACAGGAAGGTGAAAGTGAAGACCAATAAAGGTTTCAACAACTACTCATAATTATTAGAGATGCACATCCAGCTATAGATGATTGGAAATTATTGATGACAAGAATAGATGTTTCAATACATCCAATAGTTAAGGTGGAATTTGATAATACTATTCATCTATTTGCAAGAAATTATAATGCACACAACCATAACAAAAAAAACATATTAATTAAGAAGACCAATAGCCCATAGCATAGCAAGAAAAGAAGGTAGTATGAATCCAACAGGAGGTCAAAATAATGAACCAGTTGTTGAACTATTAATTTCTAAGGATGCAAGGGTCATGTTAACATCTAATTTATAGATAGAAGCCGGTCTTGTGAATGGAGCTTTAGGGTACATTCAAAATACCATATACAAACCTAGATGTGCCCCACCAGACCCACCCACATATGTTGTGGTTGAATCTGGCAAGGTACATTTCCAAATTTAATTCCTATTTCACCAATACAAAAGGGCCACATACATCAATTGCCCCTATGATTGGCTTGGGAACTAACAATCAACAAATCACAAGGATTGACTCTTTCCAAGGCAATAATTGACATAGGACCAAGAGAAATGGCAAGATTAACATTTGTTGCCATATCACGTGTTAAGGCCATGGATGAAATTAGAATCTCACCACCATTTTCATATGATTGTTACGAAAAAATGAAGATAGGAAAAAAACTCACCAAAAGGAAAGCAGAGGAAGAAAGACTCAAATTTTTAGAAACTTAATATTTTTATGTAATGTATGCATTGTTGAAGTGAACTATTCTATTAAAATTGTGATTATTTTTTTGTTTTTAAAGATGAAATGTCGCATTCATTATGAATTCCTATTGTACACTCCATTGAATATGATAGGAATCATGATTTGCAAAGGATAATAATTATTTAGTTAAACAAAAATGGTGATAAACTAATACTTTACATGTCATGTTGCATATTTTACTAGCCTAGATATCTTAATACATCTAATCTAAAATACATCGAGAGATATCAGTCTCGAGGGGCCTATCTATTCTCAACAACAATTTAAAATAGTTGTCTCGAGATTGATATTTCTCAGCGTATTTTAGATAGATGTATTAAGATATCTAGGCTAGTGAATAACCACTTTTCAAGTCTATAATTTTCATCATTAAAAATTTATAATAGTAATCTAAGTTCTATTAATATATTGTAAATTTAATATATTTATTTTTTGTTGCTAATTACTTTATTACTATTTAATATATTTTGTAAAAAAAAAGAAGTTATGAAAATTTATTATTCATAGATATATTTGTTAAAATTAAAAAATAATAATAATAATAATTAATTTAATGAAAATAATTAATCTAAAAGTTTAATTTATGAATTGTTTATTTTTAAATATAGAATTTTTAACATTGAAAAATTATAATACTGAACTCTATATTGTCAGGTCAAAAGTGTTTCACATGGAGCTTGTTGGGAAAAATGGTGTCTCAACCTTGCATTTATGCGAGGTTACTATTTATAGTAAGTTTTCATTTGAGCACGAAATGGTGCGAAACTCTCCCTAAAGCTTCTGGTTGGTTAGATAAGCATTCCGGTAAAGTTGCGTCGCAAGGTCACAGCTAGTTTTGAAGATATTAATGTTTTCGTCTTGGAGGGGTGCAATAAAATATTTAAACTTAATTTTGGGGACTTTAGAGGCTCTGAAATGCCCTGAAAAGTGGCTGTAACTGGTGAAGTGGGTTACGAGGTGATAGAGCACTTCACGAGCTTTCCGGCGCTTCAAACGGTTCGTCAATCGGACACCCGGTTCTCAAGTTATGGCCTCCGGAAGTTTGTACTCCTGAAATAGGAAAAATAATTTGTATCGGATACATAAATGAGCTGTATAGGGGAGCGACACATGTTGATGTGTGCTTTAACATGTCATAGGGCGTCTAGAAGGGAGATAAGGTCGGCTACACCTTATTGGGTGGTTTTAGCCCATGGTTTTGTAATACCGTTTGACGGTTTCTTGTATTGTATCTCCTATTTATGAGGTGTGTGAGATAGAGGTTGTGTGTAAGAGTCTTATGGCTATTGAGTTGCCTCTGAATCTCTGATTAGTGGTACTCATGCGAAGAGCTTTCTCTGCAAGTATGTTGTAATCTGTTTTTGATTGCTGAATAAAATATTGAGCTACTTTTGGAGGGTGGAGTTTTTCTCCCGAAAGGGTTTTCTCCATGTAAATCATTGTGTTGTGGTATGATTGCTATTATATCTATTTCTATTTTCTGTAACTGTTGTAATGATCTAAAAAAGTTTTGCATTACCCTCCTCTCAAGGTTAGTGTAGGAAGCTGTTTCTGCTACTTAACTTCCTTACAAGTGGTATCAGAGCCTGATCACCTTTGGTTTCAATTGTGGGCAGTTGGGTTTTTTGAACTAATCCAGATTTGAGTGGGAGCTTGTGCAGAAGACACTTTTTGATCTTGTTGCAGGAATATTCAGATGGCGATTTCGTCAGGGAGAATAGAGGTGGAGAAATTTAATGGAAGTAATTTTGAGATGTGGAAGCTGAAGATGGAAGATCTGCTAATAGATCGAGATCTTTGGGATGCTATTGATGCGAATGTCCAAAGGCCCTCAGATCCTACTGCGGCAGCTCAGTATGATGTTATGGACCGAAAAGCCAAGGGTCTAATCAGACTGTGCCTGGCAGACTCTGTTCTAATCAATGTCCATGAAGAAAACTCTGCAAAGAAGCTATGGACTAAGCTTGGTGAGATGTATCAAGTGAAATCTTTATTAAATCAAATTTTCTTAAGAAATAAATTGTATTCCTTGAAGATGGAAGAGGGTGGACGAATTGTAGACCACCTGGAAGTATTCAATATGTTGGTGGCTCAATTAGTATCCATTGGTGTTAAGATGGACGAGGAGGAGAAATGTCAGATCTTGCTTTGTTCTTTGCCTGATTCATGGGATTCTCTTGTTATGGCTATCGGTAGTACTTCTATTGTTTTGAAATCTGAAGACGTGGTGGGTGCCCTACTCGGTGAAGAGATGTGAAGGAAGGTATCCATCAGTTCAAAGGAAGCCCTAACCATTCGTGGAAGACCTAAAGAGAAAGACAAGAAGAATGAGAAGCGCGGCAAGTCCAAATCCAAAGGGAGATCGAAATCTCCTAGAAAGTCCAAAGTCATTTGCTGGAATGGCGGTAAACCGGGTCACATCCGTAAGGACTGCAAAGAAGAAAAGAAGAAGAAGAAAAAGAAAAAGTTCGATTCTGATTCTGAGTCCGACAAGGAAGATGGTGATGCATTTATTGCGGCTTTGGCGACTCATGCAGGTAATGATGCCTGGCTAATTGACTCAGGTGCATCTTTTCATATGACTTCCAATAGAGATTGGTTTTCTGAATATGAAGGATTTAATGGAGGTAAGGTGTACTTGGGTGATGATTCACCTCTAGACATTGTTGGTCGAGGTAAAGTTAGAATCAGGTTTTCTGATGGTAGAATAAAAAGGATTAATGGTGTGCTGCATATCCCTGGATTAAAACAAAACCTGTTATCTGTGAGTAAACTGATAGATGCAGGTGTGCAGGTAGTCTTTTCTGAAGCAGGATGTAAGATGATTAAGGGTGCTATGGTAGTTGCTAGAGGTGTCAGGTTTGGCACTTTATATAAGCTTGAAGCATACACTGTTGAGTGTAATAGCACTTCTTGAAAAAGTAAATCTGCAGATACGTCACTGGAAGATTTGAAGGTTTCACCTTCAGCAGATGGAAATGGTTTTTGGGTACCTAAGGGTGCTCTTTCGTCTGAAGCAAAGTTACCTGCAGAGAAGACTATGTTATGGCACCAGAGACTTGGTCACATTGGAGAAAAGGGTCTAAGGACCTTGAAAAATAAAAACCTTGTTGAAGGTTTGAATGATTGTAATCTTGACTTTGATTTCTGTGAGCATTACATTTATGGAAAACAAAACCGTGTTCAGTTTTACTCGAGTTCTCATAAAACTTGTGGTGTTTTGGATCTTATCTATTCTGATGTGTTTGGTCCAGTAGATGTCTCTTCGATTGGAAAATCCACATATTATGTTTCATTTATTGATGATTTTAGTAGAAGGACATGGGTATATTTTCTAAAGAGTAAATCTGAAGTTTTTAGTCATTTTAAAGAATTTAAAGCAATGGTTGAGTTGCAGACTGGAAAGAAAATAAAATGTTTGAGAACTGATAATGGTGGTGAGTTTTGCTCTAATGATTTTGATAGATTTTGTAAAGACTGTGGAATTAACAGGCAGAAGACAACTCCATATTCTCCACAGCAGAATGGAGTTGCAGAAAGAATGAACAGGACACTGATGGAGAAGGCTAGGAGTATGTTGAGTGGTGCTGGTCTCGAACAAAAGTTTTGGGCTGAAGCTGTTGCCACTGCTTGCTACCTGATTAACAGGTCTCCTACATCAGCTCTTGTTGATAAAACGCCTATGGAAGCATGGTCAAGTCACAAGCCTTCATTGAGACATCTTAGAGTTTTTGGTTGCGAGGCATATGCACATGTGCCAAAGGAGAAGCGAACAAAGTTGGAGAACAAGGCTGTGAAATGTATCTTCATCGGGTATAGTTATGGTGTGAAAGGATACAAGCTTTGGGACCCTATTGCACAAAAGGTAATTCACAGTAGAAGTGTTATTTTTAGAGAAATTAAGTCTCCTTTTGTTACATTGCAGCTAGAACAGACTAAAAAAGAAGATGTGATTCAACTTCCTTCTACACCTGAAAGAGTTGAATCGAGACCCCTAGATAGGCAAGAATTTGAGGAGAGCTCATCTAGCTCTGAATCTTTAGAAGAGGAGGAAGAACCTCCAACTCAACTTGTTCGAAGGTCTACAAGACATAGACAACCACCTGAAAGGTATTCACCTGATGATTGGAGATGTATTTTTGCTCTGAATACTAGTGTGGATGAACCGAAATCTGTAGAAGAGGCATTAGGTATGAATGATGCAGAATCCTGGAAGATTGCTATGGAGGAAGAAATGGCAGCTTTGAAAAAGAATGATACATGGGATCTTGTACCATTGCCTGAAGGACGAAAACCTGTTGGTTGTAAATGGGTGTTCAAGAAAAAGATTGGTTCAGATGGAAGCATTGAGAAGTATAAAGCAAGGTTGGTTGCAAAAGGCTACTCTCAGGTTGAGGGTGTTGATTACGGTGAGATATTTTCTCCTGTTGCAAAAATGACGTCCATTAGATTTTTGCTTTCTATTGCTACTGCTTATGATTTAGAGGTTGAGCAAATGGATGTGAAAACTGCTTTCCTTCATGGTGATTTGGAGGAAGATATTTATATGACACAGCCGGAGCACTATGTGGTGAAAGGCAAAAGTAATTTGGTCTGTAAATTGAAGAAATCTTTGTATGGCCTCAAACAAAGTCCTAGGATGTGGTACCAGAAATTTGATACATATGTGTTGAGTTTGGGATTTGAACGTTCTAAATTAGATCACTGTGTTTATTATAAATCTTATGGTGATCATTTCTTATTCATTGCATTGTATGTTGATGATATGTTATTCATTGGTAAAGGGAAAGGTATGATTTCAGAACTGCAGTCTCAGCTCGCTGCTAAATTTGAAATGAAAGATCTTGGTGCAGCAAAGCACATTCTTGGGATGGAAATTAGAAGAGATAGGGTGAACAAAAAGCTATGGCTAGGCTGGAGTAAGTATGTGAATTCAGTGTTACAGAGGTTCAACATGCAGAATTGTAGACCATTGAGTGTTCCTTTTACAGTTGGAATGAAACTATCTATTTCAGATTGTCCTACATCCCCATTGGAGATGGAAGACATGAGTAGAGTGCCTTACTAGAGTGCGGTTGGAAGCTTGATGTATGCTATGGTCTGTACTAGACCAGATATTACCCAAGCAGTGGGAGTACTTTCTAGATATATGTCTAATCCTGGTAGAGTTCATTGGGATGCAGTCAAAAGAGTCTTCAGATATTTGAAGGGTACTTAAGAGTATTCTTTGTGTTATCATGGTAATTCAGTTGGAGACATGACTTCCCTTGATATCCATGGTTATGTGGATTCAGATTGGGCAGGTGATATTGATAGCAGAAGATCCACCAGTGCTTATGTGTTTACTTTGTTTGGTGGTGCAATTAGTTGGATGAGTAAGCGACAGGCTGTGGTTGCTTTATCCACTATTGAAGCAGAGTATATGGCAGCTACTCATGCTTGTAAAGAGGCCATTTGGCTTAAGAGACTGTGTTCGGATATTGGAATAAAACAAGGTACAGTGATAGTCTACTGTGACAGTCAGAGTGCAATTAGCCTAGCTAAGAACCCGACATTTCATGCCCGGACCAAACATATTGATGTTCAGTATCATTTTGTTAGAGATATGGTCGAAGATGGTAGGGTGAAGCTGGTTAAGGTGGAAACTTTGATGAATGTTGCAGATGATTTAACTAAGGCTGTGAGCACAGAGAAGTTCAGATGGTGTTCAGAGTCTATGGGCCTTATGGCCCCTAGCAGTTGATTCATTGTGTTGACATTCCCTTCCGCTCTTGCAAGGTGTTCGACAAGTGGGAGATTTGTTGGGAAAAATGGTGTCTCAACCTTGCATTTATGCGAGGTTACTATTTATAGTAAGTTTTCATTTGAGCACGAAATGGTGCAAAACTCTCCCTAAAGCTTTTGGTTGGTTAGATAAGCATTCCGGTAAAGTTGCGTCGCAAGGTCACAGCTAGTTTTGAAGATATTAATGTTTTCGTCTTGGAGGGGTGCAATAAAATATTTAAACATAATTTTGGGGACTTTAGAGGCTCTGAAATGCCCTGAAAAGTGGCCATAACCGGTGAAGCGGGTTACGAGGTGATAGAGCACTTCGCGAGCTTTCCGGCGCTTCAAACGGTTCGTCAATCGGACACCCGGTTCTCAAGTTATGGCCTCCGGAAGTTTGTACTCCTGAAATAGGAAAAATAATTTGTATCGGATACATAAATGAGCTGTATAGGGGAGCGACACATGTTGATGTGTGCTTTAACATGTCATAGGGCGTCTAGAAGGGAGATAAGGTCGGCTACACCTTATTGGGTGGTTTTAGCCCATGGTTTTGTAATACCGTTTGACGGTTTCTTGTATTGTATCTCCTATTTATGAGGTGTGTGAGATAGAGGTTGTGTGTAAGAGTCTTATGGCTATTGAGTTGCCTCTGAATCTCTGATTAGTGGTACTCCTGCGAAGAGCTTGCTCTGCAAGTATGTTGTAATCTATTTTTGATTGCTGAATAAAATATTGAGCTGCTTTTGGAGGGTGGGGTTTTTCTCCCGAAAGGGTTTTCCCCACGTAAATCATTGTGTTGTGGTATGATTGCTATTATATCTATTTCTATTTTCTGTAACTGTTGTAATGATCTGAAAAAGTTTTGCATTACCCTCCTCTCAAGGTTAGTGTAGGAAGTTGTTTCCGCTACTTAACTTCCTTACAGAGCTGAAGGGCATGTCATGCCAGCGTCGTCGGTCATGTTATAAAGTTTACCAGGTATTATTCAAAAAAAAAAAAAACTTTTGATCATAAATTTAAATATTTTTCAATTGCATATTTTCACTCTAATGTTTATATTATATAATTTGATAATTATTAATGCAATACCTTAAAAATGGTCATCTAAACCATGGGCCCCTAATCTCGACAACGTCACCAAGGTCCTAACCAAAGGCAATTAAATAAATCTTGAGCACACAATTCATTATTTAATCATCAAATGTCACATGTCAAATTAATCACTCAATATTAATTAAATATTTATTTAATTAATTAAATCATTCCAAGTAAATCATTTTAAACAATTATCTTATTTATGTTATTAAATATCCTAGCATATTTAATTAAATAAATCAATTTTCCATTAAATCATCAAAAAGGAATTACTTGACAAAAATGAATTTAAATTTGAGAAAAGAAATCAATTAGAGATAATCTTGAAAAAAACAAATTAAAATTTGATGAATAATCTCAAAGAAAGCAATTGAAACAATTAAATATTTCAATTAAATGAAATGGAGAATAAATTATTTTTTTTCCTGATTTTATCTTAAATTTAGTTCAATTTCCTTTAAAACTGAGAAAAGCATCCTCTATATGTTGAAAATCGATAACAACAATGTTGAAAGACTAAATGAATTCAACCATAAAACCCAAGCCTAACAACAACAAAGATCCACCATAACATATGAAGATTACCTAAGACAATGCAAATCAAATGAAATCACAAAGATTATACCATCACATGTCCAATAGGGTTTGGATCTCCATTCTTCCTATCTCCATTGATCTTGCTTGATATATTTGCTCTCATATTTTATGTGCACAAGAGCTCAACAAAGAATGGAAATGTGGTTGCAAGTAGGATTGCATATGAAAGATCGAATGCTAGGTTGCTTGAATAGAATGCATATGTCCAGGGGTTGAATGCATAGGATTGAATAGGGCTGATAATGAAGGAAGAATCTCCTTATATAGAAGACACTATAAGAAATGGAGGGATAAGATTGAGAGGTGTAAAAGATAAATGGTCAGCTATGATTAGAGGGTAGGTAGAGAAAATAATAAAATAATAAGAGGGTAGGTAGTGTAAGAATTAAGAGATGAATGACATGTGTCATAGGTAGAAAAGGCTAATGAATTAATTAAATAAATAAAGATTTATTTAATTAATAGAAGAAGTGGGATCAATTAAATAAATAAAGTATTTATTTAATTTAGGAAAAGGATAATTTTAATAAATAAATGTATTTATTTAAATGAGAAATAAGGCTAGCAAAGGATAAATGAATTAATTAAATAAATAAAGATTTATTTAATTAATAAAAGAATTAGGTTTAAGATAATTAAATAAATAAAAATATTTATTTAATTAGACATGACAATTTTAGGTGTCTACATTTTGCCACTCTTTGAGACAATGCAGCTTGTCGTGTTGTTTCAAAGAAGATAATATAAATGGATACAAAGTCGCCCCTAGATGGGAATGATATGGCCCCTCGAGAGATTGGATGAAAATGTGTGAAAAGATCGCAGACAATCTCTCGATAAGAAAGAAAGGCTACAAAGGACTGACCGGGTAGGATAGAGTGACAGAATAACGAGATAATGAAGACTGACTCAGGAAACGAGGGCTAGGGCTAGGGCTAGGGTAGTCTATAAGATAGACCACGAGGGGAAAACTCCTCATTTTCATCCATACATCTAAGAGATTAGAGTGTAGAAAGAGAATAGAGCAGCAACAGTTAGCAGTGATGGCATTGGTTCACAGATTCGATCATGTTCACCGATTTCAGAGGCCAGTAGATGCAGGAGAGTCGGTGAGTACCACAAAACCTCCTTGTACTTTGTCACATGAAATGTTGTCATTAATGCATGTTAGGTAGTGCAATAAATGCATTTTAGAATATGTCAAACAAGGTCAAAAAATGTCGGGGCACGTCTGTGCTAGTGCCAGGTATGCCTGGGTTAGCTAGGCATGTCTGTGTTTGTGCTAGGCGTGTTTGTGAAATATGCAAGTGCGTTTATGTCATGAAGGTGCGTTTATGTCTTCAAGGTCGAATCGACAATTCTGTGATAAACATACGTTGTCAATTGGATAAGCTACTGAGACGATACACTCAAGAAGGTCCTCTAGGGAAGACTAGGATAGAAGATAGGTCTAGGACTGACAATTCTATGATAGAACATACGTTGCCAATTAGGAAACTACTCAAGAGGATACACTCAAGCAGAGGCCCTAGGATAGGATAGAACGAGGCACTTTGTGATGAATGGGGAGTACCAAGACAGAGTACTTTATGATGAACAGGGAGTACTAAAAAAGAGCAGCACTTTGTGATGAACAGTGAGTGCAAATATGAGTAGCACTTTGTGATGACCAGTGAGTGTCAGTAGGATAGAGCGCCATATGATAGATATAAGCACTAGGATAAAGAGTAGCATTTTGTGATGAACAAGGAATGCCACTATGATTGACATGATTGATTTTCTTGACTGTAGGAGTATCTACCTATGTTGGAGTCACGGGAGAGATTCCCATCGACTCAGAGGTTACGACCAGAACTAAAATTTGAGGACAGAGCCGTGATTGAGGTTATGGGTTTACGATTCATTCTGTATGTGCCTGAGTTTTGGGTGACCATGGGGTTGCTGACTTCTCTAGCTAGGAGATAGCACTCAAAGACATGTACATTTCATTTACCGATGGGTGAGATGACAATCACCTTAGAGGATGTATATAGGATATCGAAGATATTGATCGATGGGGAGTTAGTACCCTACGATCAAGACGAAGACAAGGATGCACTGAGAGGATCCAGGACTGGAGATAAGGGTGGGACATGTCGCCTGGGATACCATGACATGGACAAGATTAGCACTACCAGCAGTACTGACAGGAGTGATTAGTGGGTTCTTATTTATCATTTTTATACCATTTTGTATGATGATGTAGATAGCTTCGGGTGATTTTGTAGCCATATGTATTTTGACATCATTGTATCATGACACTTATGATTATATATATGAGATGATTCATCTTTGCAATAGCTATATGCATGTGTACCTATGTGATGTATGTTTCTATGTGATGCTTATGATATGGATGCAAATATGTACATGACGAAATGCAATATTTTTGTTCTTTTATGTTTTTATATGTTATGCAAATGCAAATGTGAATGTATGAAATGCAGATGAATATGATAATGCAAATAATTATTTACATGATGAAAATGTAAAATGTGCTAACATGTGTTGTGTGCAGGATGCGATGCAATTGTAATTGTGATATCTATATGTATGGAGATGATGAGATATGCTAACCTATGATGATGCAGGTGCAACTACATGAAATGCAAATATTTTTGGTGTGTCATTGTACTCAGTCATGTGATAATGGGCTACATGGACTCAAGAAGGACGATGGAAATCAATCAAGAACAAGGGATGGTAGATAGAAGATATGAAAGTGAAAGAGCTTCTTGTGCATTATCATCATTGAGATTTATTATGGCAAGTAGGTTATGATAATCGAGGCATATGTTCGACCCAGAAAGTCATTGTACCTATTTGCATGGAGATCAGACAATCTCAAACAAGGAATGCCCCAATTCATACTAGACTCACAGTGTCCTCATATCCTTGGACAAGTCATAGCATTACTGAGAGACAATCCACAGACAGCAAAGAAAAATAGGCGATGATACCCCATTCTCGCCTTTCTAGTCAAAGACATCCTGGAGATAGAATCTCTAGTCAGAGACATCCTGGAAAAGCTAAAAGACATGTCACCAAAAGATAAAATCAAAATAAAACCAAGACTCGACACCAACATCCACTGTAGTCCTCAAGTTTAGGGTATCTTGTCACTTTTATAAGTCTATTTGATTGTGGTCACCATGTTTACTTTCACAAAAGGATAGGTAGCACTGAACCATAATGTTGCCTGGGTCTGTTGTAAGATTTGATTTGTTGAAGTCCACTGTTGCTGCTATGTCTCATCTAAAATTGACTGAATCCATGAAACTGATACTTTATTGCGGAGAAGATGGAACTTTATTGTGGATTGGTGATGTAAGTGTTGCTTTATTGCCGACTGTGTGCAGATAGACTAAAGAAAAGTGGAAGAAACTATAGTCCTCAAAACATGTGATGCTCTCAATTCCACACCCATCACTAGACGTAGGATTTGCCTTGGCCACATATAGGAGCTGATTTATTACGAATGGAAAGAGGTGAAAATGAATGTTATTATTATGAATGGCTAACCAATCTTAGGTAGATCAATAACAATCCATGATGAGAATGTGTAAAGTTTATTGTGGATGAATAGGCTGTGAGTGTGTGCAAAGTGAAGGATGAAATGGAATCCTAAAGGAGGGAGGAGCAATGTCTCTACACATGGCGTTGGTGACCCATTTTTCACCATGGTACTTGCCGAGGACACCACCGAAGTGGTTTTCACCATTGCACGAAATGTTTTTTTTTTTTTTCAATTTTTTGTGTCACAAGGCGCCTCTTTGCCAGGTTTTCACCAAGTAACGATTTTTTTATGTTTTATGATATTTTTTTGTATTTTTGAATTAGGATACTCTAAAGAGCTATGTGTAAAACCTGCGAAGGTGCATGCTATTGATAGGATACTCCAAAGGTTCACCATCTGGATTTGAGAGCTGATATGCACCAGATCCATAGGTTGTTGTAATGATGTAAGGACCAAGCCAATTTGGTTCAAATTTGCCCTTCTTCCCTTTGTCTTGATGATTTTTAGGATTTTCTCTGAGAACTAAGTCAACGACCTCAAATGTGTGAGGCTTTATCTTATGATTGTAACTGCATTGTTCCTTGACTGAATCACATATAGCTCGAGTGATTGTCTTCCTTGATGAAGGATCTAAGATAGAATTACTAGTGTGTGGACTACGTAGGCCCAAATGCATGTCACCTAAAGAAGTTTGGGCATCCCTAAGAACAAAGTCCTTCAAGGAAGTTTCATTAAAGGTCCATGATGTATCACCAGAAGGGAAATGATGTGTGGAACAAGTGGATGAGGAATGAAGGCTTATGATTGTGAAAAGAAGGGAAAGTAGGATAGCATGATGGAGACTTAGGATCAACAAGTATGCTTTTTGACTTAAAATATTAGAACTTTTGCCCCCAGATATTTTGGTATTAGGGGAGATCAACTCTTGCTCTTTTTGCTTCATAGGATTTTTATCCTTGACTTTGATTTTTGTGGAGTCCAGTAGCTTTTGATTTTGATTTGGACTAAAGGACTTTTCTTTATTATTGACTTTTAGAGTTTTCTTTTCAAATCTTGATTTTTGATCCCCAATAAGTGAGGGCTTTTGTAAATCTTGTTGATCCAAGTCTAGAAGTGGAGTGAAAATGGAATGAGTGGATGATATGGTAAAGCTATGTGAGTTATTAAGAGGGTTGGTGATATGCTCAATAGATTCTTTGTAGGAACCACTCTTAGGACTATTGATATCAAGAGACACTTGCACCACTAGAGGATATTTGCATTCAGACTTAATAGCCACAACACTAGGTGGTTCATACCCAATTCCTTGGCATTGAAAATTGTTTTTAGGTTGTTCTTGTTGACTGAATACCTTAAGAGATAGTGGGAGTTTATCAACATGAAAGATATACTCACCACATCCCATGTCTTTAAACTTGAACTTTTCTTTGATCTCTCCTTGTTTTGATGTAAAAGCTTTCAAGGATTCTGGATCCACATATGCCGGTGAAGGTGGAACAACTTCTCGATTGACTGGGATTTTTATTTCTGATCTAGGTCACAAATTGTTGCAATATATGAATGGATTTGGGTCAGCTTTGATGGTCACTTCAACTCCATTGTATGGAAACTTGATACATCGATGATATGTAGATGGGACTGCACTCATCTCATGAATCCATGGGCGTCCTAGCAATATGTTGCATGTGAGATCAAGGTCTAGGACTTGACAAACTACATCCTTTGTAACTAGCCCAACTCTGAGAGGTATGGTGACTGTGCCTTTGGATGAACGCTCTTCATCATCATATGCCTTGATGGTAATTTTGTTTGTAGCATTCACAACTTTTTCAGAATATCCCAATTGTTTAATAGTGCTCAATGTACAAATGTTTAGACCTGCTCCTCCATCTATCAGGACTCGTTTTATTCGATGTTTGTGTATGAAGGCTTTGATGTGTAAAGGTGTATTATGTGGCTGACTTACAGAGGCGTCATCGACTTCTTTGAATGTAAGTGAGTGTGGAATGGAAAGGTATCCCACCATGGCTTGAAACTGGTCCACATTCAGATCAGTAGGGACATAAGTGTCTCTCAAGATTTTTTCAAGAATGGCTTTATGTGTGGGGGATATGTGTAAAAGCTCAAGGATCGAGATAAGTGCAGGTGTCTTTCCTAATTGTTCTACAAGGTCATACTCAGGCTTGGTCGATGAGTAAGCGGTGTTTTTAGCTAGAGCACCTTGCAAAGTGAATTTACCTCAACGAGTTGTAACATTACATTCAGAGGTTGGTTCGGAAGAAGATCCAACTCCCTTTAGGACCTTGGGTCTTTGGGTAGAATTCTTAGGCGTTTTGTCCTTGATGATAATGGTAGAGACATAATTGTCCATTGAAATGTGTTGATAGTTGAATCATAGTTATAAGATGCTCTGGTATAGTTGGTTTGGTCATCTATGGCTTTATCTTTTCCCTTGTCATGTTTTGGGAATTGTTCCTTAAACATCTCATGTTCTTGATTGGATGAGTGTCCTTCAATCTCAATGTCACCTCTATCAATAAGATCTTGTATGATGTTCTTCAATCAATGACAATTTCCTGTTTTATGTCCTTTGCTCTTATCAAATTCACAATACTCATCATCATTCCACCAATTTGGTTTAACTTTTGGCTCATATGTAGGTAGATCTAGGATTGTTATTATTTTGTTTGACACTGGTTTTTTGAAAACTGAATCAAGTGTTTCTCCCAATGGAGTGTACTTCCTTCGTGACTTCGAAGTTGTTTGAGTATTCACCTAATTGTTTGTAGAGCTTGATCCAGAAATAATGATTTTGGGTTGCACTGTATTGGTATCCACAACACCATCATTAACTGTGTTCTTGTTTTTATTCCAAAATCTTGGCTTGTCTTTTCCTTTAAAGTCATCTTTGTTTTCCTTGAATAACTTAATGACTCCTTGTTCAATTAGGCCCTTCTCTATTGCTAAGCCTTTTTCATTGATGTCTTTGAAGGTGGACAAACAAGATTTTCTTAGGTCATAACCAATGTCTTTGTTAACATTTTGGGTTAACATCTCTACCATTTGTTTTTGTGGAATTTCACAAGAGCATCTGCTGGCTATATTCCTCCATCTTTATAAAAATGATGAAAAGGATTCTCCATCCTTTTTCTTGGTGTTGCACAAAGTGGTGATTGATATATCTATCTCTATGTTGTATGAGAAATGTTGGATAAATGCCTCTGCTAGATCATCCCATGACTTAATTCCAAGTGGGAATTGGGAGAACCATTCCATAGCTTGATCTCCTAAGCTTTGTGGGAATAATCTCATCAAATATGTCTCTTCTGCTGCTACTTCAATGCAAGCTATGAAAAACTATCTTATATGTGCCTTAGGATCCCCTTTTCCTCTGTACTTATCAAAATTAGGTGTCACAAAGTGTGTAGGAAATGGAGGCATTGAATACTCTTGTCAAATGGATAAGGACATATGTCTCTCATTGTGTATGTTGGCTTTGGTGTATTTATGTCCTCCATTTTCTTTTGTAAGTCTTTGATTTGTTGTTCCAAATTGTTCTTAGGTGGAGATCGACGTCTTAGACCATATCCCATGCTTGAGCCACCGGGTGGAGGAGGAGCATGTTGCATATATGGATGATATTGATCATACACATGTTCATATGGAGGGGGTGTATAGTGATGTTGAGTATAAGGACCACCTAGTATGGAGTCATAATGAGGAATGGAATATTTGTTTTGTCCATGTATACCATACTCTACAGGCATGTCATGAGTTTGGTCTAATGTGTTTCCCCCAAATTTGACACGGGGTTTCCTTGTGTCCAAATTTTGATTATGCCTTTGGATATCCAATTGCTTTGGTGGTTGGTCTTTAGCATTGGTATGTGATTGACTATATTTTTCTGCATAAGACTTCCATAATGGTCTGTGAAGGTGAGTATCGTATGCTTGACCATGTGTGTATGGGACCTTAGGTTTTTTAAACAAAGATGATGGTGATTCAGGCACAAGATATGGTCCTCTATTGCCACCACTATTAGGCCTCCTTTGATCCATGTTGAGTTGAGTTTGTTGCAAAGGTTGATTTTCCATTATTTGAGACATGTCAAAATCATGAGGGATCTTGGCTCCACTTTGTGCCATCACTTGTAGAAAATATTGTCTATGTCTCCTCATTATTTCCTCAACCAATCTGTATATGTTGAAAATAGATAACAACAATGTTGAAAGACTAAATGAATTCAACCACAAAACCCTAGCCTAACAACAACAAAGATCTACCATAACATATGAAGATTACCTAAGACAATGAAAATCAAATGAAATCAAAAAGATTATACCATCACATGTCCAATAGGGTTTGGATCTCCATTCTTCCTATCTCCATTGATCTTGCTTGATATATTTGCTCTCAGATTTTATATGCACAAGAGCTCAACAAAGAATGGAAATGTGGTTGCAAGTAGGATTGCATATGAAAGATCGAATGCTAGGTTGCTTGAATAGAATGCATATGTCCAGGGGTTGAATGCATAGGATTGAATAGGGTTTGATAAGTCGGTATATTGACATGTTTTTTATCAGGACTCTTAGGTTTTTGGTATCTTTTGGGTTGCATTGTGATAATAAAATATTGTGAATTGACTATATGTAATCCATGTTTTAAAACTGAACATAAGAAATCATGTTTGAACTTTGTCAGTTAATTCCTGCAGCCATGCCAATTTATTCTTGCAGCCAAATGGTTTGTCCTTGTGATATGTGGATTATTTAGGATGATTTCATATGTGAGTTAATGAATCTATTAGTTAAGTAAGATACATATGCATGTCCTTGTATGTTGTTTCTGTTTTAGTGCAGATAATAATTGATGTTGCAGTGGAGAATTTTCTTTCGCGCCTAAGGACTAGAGAATCACGTTCAGATAGCTGGAGGTCAAACTAAAGGAGATTTAAGTGAGCACAATCTATGGAATAATCAAAGTATTTGTACTTCACCATGGGAGTTTAACTCCGATGCATGTTTAATTTGTAAAATATTGCTTTGGCGTGCAAAGACTGTGGTTCGGTTTCAGATCCACAGTTCCTGCAGCCAAGCTCTCTGTTATCCCCTTCATCTGAACGCTATCCGCCTCTTCTTCTGGGCGTAACTGGAGTTGTCCATTGTAGTTTATCTTTTCTTTATAATAAACTCTTCCTTATTTTCTGAGAGTTAGACAGAATGGAAAGGGATTGAGCAGAGTTTTTGTCACGCATTCTGAATTTTTCTCTTTTGGAATATGTAATCATCTTTCAGGAAGAAATGAATAAAAATATGTTATTCTGATCTATTAATAGTTCTTTGCTGAGAGTTTGATATCACTCATCCAAGGGGGCCCACTTGGTGAGTGATCCTGTGTTTATGATTATTGAAGTTAGTTTTTACTTAGTTGCAGTAGAAGTTCATGACTGGATTGTTTCTACAACCACTGGAAATAGATCCTTTGACTGTTCCTATAGCCAAGGCAGAATGGTGTGATTCCTGTTATTTTCATTAGATCATTTCAACAGAGTTTTGTAAAAGCTTTCAATTAGCCTTTTATGATTTTCATTCCTACCTTTCCTACAGTAATTAAGAATGATCATTTAAGGAGATTAGTGCATATATATTGTAGACCTATTTCAAGTTTTACATTCCTGGATTGACAACTAAATGAACACCAGCCATGAGAATAGTAAACTCTACCATATGAATGTCCAAACTTCGGAATGAGATTTCAATTAGAGGTATTATTATTGTCATTGTAGTTGGGTTAGAGATTTTTGGCACCGCTGCCGGGGATGGTGTCAAGCTAAGAGCCTTTTATGATTATTTTAGTTTCTAGTTAATTGTTTGAATTTCATGAATCTGCATGCATAATATAAGAAGAGATGCCAGAGGTAGGTTTTTGCCCACTCATACTATTCATGTAGAAGATAGTTTTCTAGATATAAACCCTTTTTCTGAGCAGTATCAAGTCCCACAAAATTTGAATCACCCTAAGTCTGAATTTCCAGAAGGTACTCTTCAGTTCCTTTTTGGTCCACAAGAAGAAGAATTGCCTATTGTAATGACCCCCACAAGTCCAATGCAAGGGAACCCACCTCCTGTTGGAAATAATCCACCACCACCACCTGGTCCAACATTTGAGTTTCCCATCTCTAACCAGCATGATAATGCTAACCTCAAGAACATTCCAACATTTTCACATCCTAAATTCTATGGGTTGGTCATAGAGGATCCAGATACATTTCTATTTGAGTTTGATGTTCTCTGTAGGAGTTTTGACTATACTACAGATGCCCATAGACTCAAAAATTTTCCAGCCACTTTGAAGGAGTCATCCTTGAGATGGTTTATGAGCTTGTGTAGTAGCACAATCAATACATGGGATGAGATGAAACGGTTGTTTCTTGCAAAATACAAAGATTATTGTAGAGGCACTGATCATCATGGGGATGATATCTTTAGAATGACACAAACTGAAGATGAGAGCCTTGAGGATTATCTGGAAAGGTTTTTGTCTAGTGTCAAGAAGTCCAAGCATAGTACTCTGAATGAAGATTCCCTCAAATTGATATTCTTGAGGGGTATCCATGATGAATGCACTGATTCCTTAGATCTAATGGGGGGAGGTACATTACACAGTCTACTTGGGTTGAAATAGGACAAATTTGCAAGAAGTATTCCAGATCTACTTCTAAGAAGAATAGGAGATTTAAGCTAGGGGCACTATCATCATCATCTGGAAATGGAGTTTCTAGGTTGGAACTTAGCCATTTTTTAAAAGATTTCAAGGAGGATATTATAAACAATATGGCTACTCAGTTGGATACATTGGTAGCTAAGAAGAAGCATGAGGAAGCTGATGCATTTCTTGCAGAATTATGTCCTCATTGTAAGCAGCAGAAGAAAGATTGCAGATGTAAGATGGTTGCAAATATTGAAGTACCTGACTTCAAACCAATTCGAGGGGAGGATGAACAAGTCTTCTATGTTTCTCAGAGAAGACCAAATTTTCAAAGACAATGTATGCCACCTGATCCACTTTCCTTTTTTGGTTATAGTGGTAATTCTTATGCACCAAATAACCAATGGCAACCATAGTATTATCAAAATTTTGGTAATTATTCACATTGGTATGGATCACAAGCCCAATGACAACAATTTGCTAATCAAATCCTCCAGTGGCAACAACCACAGGGAAACTGGTATCCACCTCAAGGTGTAGGGAACCAGTTTCAAGGGAATTGGCAACCTACCTCTCAATGGAGGGGAAACCCATCATGGTCATCCCAATCTTCTAGATATTAGCCCCTTGCTTAGTAGCCACAACCTCCTACTTTAATGCCACCTCCTGTAGCCACAACACCACCTCCTAAGCCAACATAGCTGCCAACTCAACTGTTGCCTAATCCAAATATAAAATCTCAGCAACAACAACAAGCTTATTCAGCTGATGCTAATCAATACCCATTATATTCTTTATCACTAGATGATATTCACCTCCGATCTAGAACAACACTACCTAATCCCTCTCAGCCAGTTATTACTGAGGTACAAGAAGAGAAGCCAATTTCTAATCCTAAAGATGTAATACCTCAGAATCAAATATTAGCACCATTTTCCCAAAGATTGAAAGACAAAGAAGTTTCAACTGATCAACAACAAAGCTTTGATATTCTTGATCAACTGAAGCACATTTATGTTAAAATTCCATTGTTGCAAGCAATAAAGGATGTTCCAATATATGGTAAAGCATTGGGAAAGGCATGCCTAAAGAAACCTAGCAGAAAGAAAAAGGATCCACAAACAGTTCATGTTATGGGTTAATTGGTTGATATTATGTTAGGAAAAATTGCTATTCCAAAGTATTTTGATCTAGGTAGTCCTATTGTGAGTATAGTCATTAATGGCAATCAAATAAAAAATGTTTTAGTTGATCTAGGGGCAGGCATTATTGTAATGACAAGGGAAGTAATGAAACATCTAGAGATAGATAGTTTAAGGGCTACACCCATAGTTTTCCAACTTGCTGATGGCTCTGCAGTAAGACCTGATGGTATGATAAAAGATATAGTGGGCATCCTAGATTCCTGGGAATATCCTACAGACTTTATGATTTTATCCCCAAAAGCAACATTAGGGAGATATCCAGTCATTTTGGGAAGACCATGGCTTGCCACAGTTGATGCATATATTGGGTGTAGATCAGGAGAAATGACTATTTCAGATGGCGGTTCCACAAAAATAGTGGCCTTGTATTCCCCTGCACAGCCTCAGCTTGAGCAGCAACAGGCTGTTTGGCCTATTTTGGGAGAGGAATTTGAAGAAATTGACTCTATTAATCACCTTATGATGATTAATTGAGTGCCACTCATGTAGTTATATGATGAAGAATCAATCCTTTATAAGGTCTTGATAAATGAATTAATAGAAGACCAAGAATTGCAGGAATTGGTTCTGAATATTATAGGGTTGGACTTTCCTACAGCCATTGATATCTTGCATACCTTGTTGCCGTAGAAGTTATCATATTCTCATGTTTCCGATATAAATCAGATTGATCTTACTATCAAGATAGAGGTTAAATTGAATAAATATTTGAACATCAATAAGAATATAGCAGATACTCAGAAGGATAGCCTGGTGGACTTGCTAAAACTCCATAGAAATGCCTTTGCATGGGATTACAAGGATATGAATGGAATTGATCCAGCAGTTTGTACTCATCACATTTACATAAAGGATGAGTTTTTCCCCCTTAGACAACCTCAAAGAAGAGTCAATCCTTCCCTTAAGGAGATAGTTAAAGAAGAAATGCAAAAATTGTTGAAAGCTGGGTTTATCTATCCTATCTCTGATAGACAATGGGTATCACCTTTGGTGATAGTTCCTAAAAAGGGAGGAAAATGGAGAGTATGTGTTGATTATAGAGCTTTGAATTTGGCCACAAGGAAGGATCATTTTCCACTGCCATTTGTGGATCAGGTACTGGATTCTCTTGCTAGTAAGAGATATTTTTCATTTCTAGATGGATGTAGTGGCTATAATCAGATACAAATAGCTCCTGAGGATCAGGAGAAAACAACATTTACTTGTCCATGGGGCCCTTATGCATATTATGTTCTTCCTTTTGGGTTGTGTTATGCTCCAACCACTTTTCAAAGGGCAGTCATCAGTATCTTTTCTGATATTTCTCAAGACATTATGGAAATTAACATGGATGACTTTACAACCTATGGTTCTGAATTTGATCAAGCATTGGGTAATTTGAAGAAAGTTTTGTAGTGGTGCGAAGACTACAACTTGTCTCTAAACAGTGAAAAGTGTTTCATTATGATGGAAGAAGGAATAGTCCTTGGTCATCATATATCTGTACAAGGCATACAAGTGGATCCAGCAAAGATTGAGGTTATTCAACATATTAATAACCCTGTGAAGCAGAAAGATGTGAGAAGTTTTCATGGCCATGCTGGATACTACAGAAGGTTCATCAAAGATTTCAGCAAAATTGCAAGTCCCTTATATACACTGCTTACTAAAGATGTAGAATTTAAATGGACCTCAGCATGCAATGAAGTTTTTTTAAAGCTTAAGCATGCTTTGACTCAAGCACCAGTTCTAAAAGGACCTAATTGGTCTCTACCATTCCAAATCCATACTGATGCATCTGATTATGCTATAGGAGCAATGCTAGGACAAAAAGTTGACAAGTTGGAAAATCCAATATATTATATCAGCAAGAATTTGCAAGGACCTAAATTGAATTATATAGTTACTGAAAAGGAAATGCTAGCTGTCATATATGCCCTTAACAAGTTTAGACACTATATTATAGGGTATCCCATATTTGTGCATACAGATCATACTGCAATTAGATATCTCATGAATAAGCCATCCATCACTAGTAGATTGGCTCACTGGTTATTGTTGATGCAAGAATCTGATATCACGGTTGTTGATAAGCTAGGGAAGTCTAATGTTGTTGCAGATTATCTTTCACATCTTCAATTGCAAGAAGACTCTATAATGATAGATGACACTTTTTCAGATCAACATTTGTTCCTCATACAGGCTCATACTCCTTGGTATGCTGATATTGCCAACTATTTAGCTGCAGCTAAGATGCCAATTTCTTTTTCTCCTAAAGAAAGAAGGTTGCTAGTTGAAAAAAGTTTTAACTTTTCATGGATTTCTGATTGTCTATTTTATACTGGACTTGATCAAGTCATGCGAAGATGTGTCAGAGAGGATAAAACATATGACATCTTGCATGCATGTCATGATGAGCCATGTGGAGGTCATTTTGCTGCCAAAAGGACAACACTAAAAATACTCAATACTGGTTATTATTGACCTACACTACACAAGGAAGTGTGACAGATGTCAGGGAATGGGCAGACCTACAAAATCTGATGAGATGCCACTATATCCTCAAATATCTGTTACACCATTTGACAAATGGGGATTAGATTTTGTTGGCCCCATTGATCCACCTTCTAATGGAAAATCTTATATCTTGGTATGTACAGACTATGTGACAAAATGGGTAGAAGCTAGAGCTATGCAACATGCAAGAGATAATAAGGTAGCTGAATTTCTCTATGAACAAATATTTACAAGGTATGGAGTACCCAGGGAAATTTTCTCAGATCAAGGACCTCAATTTACATCAACATTGATAAAAGATTTTGTCAATAAATACAATATAAGACATAGGAAATCTACTCCATATCATGCACAGTCTAATGGCCAAGTCAAAGTTATCAACAGAGAGCTTGAGGCTATTCTTACAAAAATAGTGTCTATCCACAAGAAAGATTGGTCTAATCGGCTTTCAGAGGCAATTTGGGCATATAGAACACCATGGAAAACACCAATTGGATTCACACCTTTTGAGATGGTTTATGGCAAAACAACAATGATGCCTATTGAATTTGAGCATAAAACCTCTGAGAACAGCTCTACAAATGAATATGACATTGTCTGAAGCATAGAAGGAATGCATTCAGCAATTAAATGCTCTTGATGAATGGAGAAAGATAGTTGTTCAACAGACAGAGTTGATTCAAAACCAAAGAGCTAGATGACATGATAAATATATTAGAGAAAAGAAATTCAAAGTCGGTGACTGGGCACTCTTGTATGATTCTAGATATAAGGATGCTATGGGAAAACTCCAAACAAGGTGGTTGGGTCCTTATGAGGTAGAAGAGGTTTCTCACAATGGAGTAGTTTGGTTGTCCATAATAGATCCTATTTGATTTAAACTCTTAGTGAATGGACACCGACTACGACTTTATCACAAGCCACCTACTAGAGAAGAATTCCTGTAGCAGTTTGCTCCTCAAAATAAAATACATATTCCTACAGCAACTGCCAATGCTTCGGTATCAATTCATGAGCTTCTTGTTGCATTTGAGCATGTTGATAAAGGTGATGTTCCTGCAGCCTCTGCAGTGAACTTATTTACCGTATCATAATAAAATATTTCCATGAGGAATATTGTTCTCCGTACATAAAGTTCCATCCACTACACTCCATCCCACTTTCTTACCTGTCACTTCATTTCATTTCGCCATCATTTTTGCCCAATTGCAGGTACGTGTATATTGTACTTTATTTTAATTATGCATTTATTAGGTCATTATGATTTTAATTCTATTTTAATCCTCTCCAAACTCAAAATCTCATCAACCTATGTGGACACGTGCTAGGTTAAGTTGGGGGGGGGATACTTTATGGTCCTTTTTCCCAGTAAAGATTTATTATCCCGAACTGATTTCCTAAGTGACATTATTTATGATGATTATTATTTCATGTGAGTGAATAATAAGTTCTGCCGCCAAATTTAAGATATGTAGATTTTAACTTTTGCGAATCTGTCAAACATTTTGGTGAAGTTGCGAAAGTATCAGAGTAAAAGATGGGTGGTGATCTGATTCGCCATGAACCAACTCTCCATGAAGGGTTGCTGCAGGATGTTGTCTGTGTGCATTATTTCCAAAACCATGGCTGGCTAGATTATTTATTGAGAATTAAGGATTTCAATGATGAAATAGCTGCAGAATTTATGCAATCTATTGATGAAGGAGAAGCTATAGTTAAGGGGTTGAGGGTAATTGCTATAGAGCAGTAAATTGCAGAGGTCACAGGGTTGTTGTAGGAAGGAGAACTCTTTCCAGAATCGAAGGATGCAAGGAGTGCTAGGGCAGAGTTCACAATTCCTATTGACAAACCCTTAATGGTGGATAGGCAAGGGACTAGAAGGGTTTCTTTTCCAGCACATTGGCCTCAAGTAGCTCTGTATATTATGAAATATACTACCTATGAAGGACGGTATTCAAATCTCCATTCACCTCACTTCAAGTTACTTAGTCATCTGCGTCATGACCGGCGAGTTAATGTCTCAAATTTCTTGTATCGTCTTATTTCTATAAGTGCTAAGGAGACTAAAAAGTATGGAAATCGCTCTGTTAGCCATCATGGTCTGGTGAAGTTGCTGGTACAACGGTCCCTAAGAGATGTTTCATAGATGGAATGGGGTGTGTTTGAAGATATTTTGCAATTTAGGGTAGATGAAGCCCCTATTGAAAATAATCCACTGGTTCAAGAAGGGATAGTTGCAGAAGGCCTTTCTGGAGAAGATGAGGGTTTGCTAGTTGCTGAAGGAGCTACAATTATTTCAGAAGAAAATATTGAAGTAGAGTCAATCGAAGGACAACCCTCTACCTCTCTTCAAGGAGGTTCACCTATTTTGCAAAGGGAAGGAAAATAATTGGAAAAGGAGGAGTCAGATGAAGAATTTGTTATCCACCCGCAGGAAACACATATCCCTCCTACAGCCAAGAGGCATCAAACAAAAACAAAAACTCCTGCATCTGTTTCAAAAGTGTATGTGAGGAGAACAAGAAGGAGGACACAAAAGACTCAACCAGTGAGTAATCCAGCATAGGTGATTGCAGTAGAAACTTCAGAAGAAGAAGATGTTGCAGAGAAGGAAGTTCAAGAAAACCCTACAGAAAAGGAAATTCAAGAGAATCCTATAGAGAAGGAAATTTAAGAAAACCTTGTAGAAGAGGAAATTCAAAAAAATCCTACAGGAGAAGAAATCCAAGAAGAAATTCAAGAAGAAATTGTAATGGATAAGCTTGCAAATTTGGCTTCAGTGGCATTGCAATGTGAGGAGATTATTGAGGATGTTCCACAACAACTTGAAGAAAATGTGGGAGATATGCCAATCTAGAATGAGGAAGTTATTGAAGAAATCCCATGGTCTAAGGTATTTCCTATAAGAACTCCTTCATCCCTAACTAGTTTATCAGTTGCTTTAACATTCTTTAGGCAATGGGAAATAGAGAAGGATAGGTTGCAAGGGATAATTAATAAGTAGCAAAAAGAGATTGAGAAGAAAGATAATAGAATTAAAGAATTGGAGACTAAGGTAGAAGAGATTAATGGCATGGTTCCCGAGATAATGCAGTGTAGGGCTCCCCCAAGAATTTATGCAGTGCACTTGAAAGAATGGTATCTGAATTTTAGATTAAACCACATTGTAAGGGATCCTAATCCATCCTTGGAAACACCTGAGGAATTCTATCATGCTTATCAAACCTCCCCACATTCTATAAGGAATTTGTTATGTGAATTATATTTACATAATTATGCTGTACCCCAGGACAGAGAATGGAATCCTTTGTTGTACATTGGGGATATCCATCTCAGAGCTCTAATGTCTTGGATACAAAATGAAATGATTATAGGACCACAAGCCAAGGAGTTTGAAAAATTGGAACTTGACTGTCCATTGCCATTGAGGAGGGAATCAGAAGCACCTAGGGTTCTGTATTATGATTGGAAAAAGTTGCTAATAAGAGATGATGTTAGTAAGATAGTACTTCCAATGAGAGAGGAAGTCTATCAGGTGTATGAGCAATTGGTTCAGACACACAGGACAACAACACTAGAAGGACTAACTCAACGCTGGAATCATTTAAAACTGGGAGAATGCTACTCATTACAGAACTTTCATGCAGCTATACAGAGAGCCTCCAAGTACATATAGCTAGGCAAGGAGAAATCCAATAATTGGTTGCCATTAATCTTTTAGCCTCGTATCCTTATGTGGCCACTTTTGGCATGCCAACAAACAGAACAAAATTATGATGTAGATGTGGAAGAAACAACTAGATGTTCTAGGTTGGAGAAAATGAAAGGATTTTATTGGAATTTGCCTTCCAAGGGAACCGGACAGGACACTGTTGGTGATTTCAAAGTTTCAGCAAAAATCAGAAATTTTCCTTTTGTTGTAGGAGCAACAAACCCTTAAAGTTGTGGGGCATGATAAGTCGGTGTATTGACATGTTTTTTTATCAGGACTCTTAGGTTTATGGTATCTTTTGGGTTGCATTGTGATAGTAAAATATTGTGAATTGACTATATGTAATCCATGTTTTAAAATTGAACTTAAGAAATCATGTTTGAACTTTGTCGATTAATTCCTGTAGCCATGCCAATTTA
Organism: Cryptomeria japonica; assembly: GCF_030272615.1. NCBI lineage: Eukaryota > Viridiplantae > Streptophyta > Pinopsida > Cupressales > Cupressaceae > Cryptomeria > Cryptomeria japonica. The sequence goes on from NC_081409.1 coordinate 300,885,851, forward strand.
TTCCTACAGCCAAATGGTTTGTCCCTATGATATGCGGATTATTTAGGATGATTTCATATGTGAGTTAATGAATGTATTAGTTAAGTAAGATACATGTGCATGTCCTTGTATGTTGTTTCTGTTTTAGTGGAGATAATAATTGATGCTGCAGTGGAGAATTTTCTTTCGCACCTAAGGACTGGAGAATCCCGTTCAGATAAGTGGAGGTCAAACTAAAGGAGATTTAAGCGAGTGCAATCTATGGCATAATCAAAGTAGTTGTACTTCACCATGGGAGTTTAACTCTGGTGCAAAATATCACTTTGGCGTGCAAAGACTGTGGTTTGGTTTCAGATCCACAGTTCCTGTAGCCAAGCTCTTTGTTATCCCCTTCATCTGACAGCTATCCACCTTTTCTTCTGGGCGTAACTAGAGTTGTCCATTGTAGTTTATCTTTTCTTTATAATAAGCTCTTCCTTCTTTTCTGAGAGTTAGACATAATGGAAAGGGATTGAGCAGAGTTTTTGTCACGCATTCTAAATTTTTCTCTTTTGGAATATGTAATCATCTTTCGAGAAGAAATGAATAAAAATATGTTATTCTGATCTATTAATAGTTCTTTGCTGAGAGTTTGATATCACTCATCCAAGGGGGCCCACTTGGTGAGTGAGCCTATGTTTATAATTATTGAAGTTAGTTTGTACCTAGTTGCAGTAGAAGTTCATGACTAGATTGTTCCTGCAGCCACTGGAAATAGATCCTTTGACTGTTCCTGTAGCCAAGGTAGAACGGTGTGATTCCTGTTATTTTCATTAGATCATTTCAGCAGAGTTTTGTAAAAGCTTTCATTTAGCCTTTTATGATTTCCATTCCTACCTTTCCTACAGTAATTAAGAATGATCATTTAAGGAGCTTAGTGCATATATATTGTAGACCCATTTCAAGTTTTACGTTCCTGGATTGACAACTAAATGAACACCAGCCATGAGAATAGTAAACTCTACCATATGAATGTCCAAACTTCAGATTGAGATTTCAATTAGAGATATTATTATTGTCATTATAGTTGGGGTAGATAGGGTTGATAATGAAGGAAGCATCTCCTTATATAGAAGACACTATAAGAAATGGAGGGATAAGATTGAGAGGTGTAAAAGATAAATGGTCGGCTATGATTAAAGGGTAGGTAGAGAAAATAATAAAATAATAAGAGGGTAGGTAGTGTAGGAATTAAGAGATGAATGACATGTGTCATAGGTAGAATGGTTATCCAAAATCACACCTCCTATTAGATCATTTGATGACCTAGTCAACAAATTCATAACTCAATATTCCTATAACATTCCACATGCTATTACCATGCTAGATGTCTGTAATACGAAACAAAAAAAATATGAAACATTCATGGTATTCCTTCAACGTTGGTGGCATATGGTTTCACGATATCCTCAAGATATTCCTAAAAAAGAGAAAATGGAAATTTTCATCGATAACTTGAATAGTGAGATGAGTTACAGACTCAAGCTCCAATGCATACCGTCTTTCGCTAAACTGATTGAAAATGGCATTCAAGTAGAAGAAGCATGTGTCAAGAAAGGAACACTAAAATTCTTCAAAGAAGGAATAGGTTCATCAAATTATAATAACCAAAACAACAACAACTTAGACAAATCCAGATTCTGGACTAGAAACAAAAACAATGGAAATAAAGGAGGCAATGAACCACATGATCCAAAATCTAAACAACCCATGCTCGCCTTATCAGGAAATCCTCAAGCTACAAAGAACCCCAAAGGTGCTAACCCAGACACTAACACATATGCACCAAATACCAGTCAAGGTCAACCCAATACCAACAACACCAATAACACCAACAATGCTCAAAACAATCATACAAATCGAGGACCTAATAACAATTCAAGAGGTAACACCACCAATTTTCAAAAACGCATCTACACACCACTAGGTCAATCACTGGAGTCAGCATTCAGAGAACTCCTGGCAAACAAAATTATCTCTTTACCCGCGATCAAAAACTATGAACCACAAATCAAACCACCTTGGTGGAATGACTCGCACTTTTGTGATTTTCATCGCAACAAAGGTCATCAAACAAATGATTGCATGAGACTGAAAAACATTGTTCAGGACATGATTGATAGAGGTGATTTAATGGTGGATGGTCTCAAGACAAATGGTGACCATGGAGCCTTTAAGAATCCTCTTCCAAATTACAACAAAGATGGACCTTCAACCTTGAACGATACATGTGGAGCTCATATCAATCACATTTACAATAACACCATCAATCATATATCAGCTGAAGACAATCAGGTCAATGTCATCACAATCCGAGATCAACGAGATCATGAATCTGTCAACGTAACAACCATAGCTCAAAAATATATCTTAAAAGGACATACGTCAACATCAAACACCGTACCCAAAATTCAATATGATCTAGTCAGCCAACTGCGCAAAACTCCTATCTATACTAGAGTTGCTAAATTTTTCACCAAAACACAAAGACATATTAGAGCAAGCGCTATTAGAAATGAATGTACCTCAAGATCTAGATGCTGATGAATTCCAAGCCATGGTGGCTCATATGAAAGGGCCTTATAATCTCACTTTTTCTAAGCACGATAATATCTCATTGAGTCATCCATATAATACTCCTCTCCATATTGAAGTCATAGTCTATAATCACCGAGTAAAACGAGTATTAATAGATGGAGGAGATGGACTTAATATATGTACCTTAAAACTTATCTGTGCATTAGGCTTCTCGGAGGAGTCTATTGATCCACGCAAAAAGATTACTATAAAGGCATATGATGATGAAGAAAGATCCTTTAAAGGAATAGTGGTGTTGCCGATTCAAGTCAAACCAATACAAAGAGATACTATGTGTCAGGTCTTAGACATAGAACTCACATACAATATCTTATTAGGTCGACTCTGGATACATGAAATGCAAGCAGTGCCTTCTACATATCACCAGTGTGTCAAATTCCCCTATAATGGGTAGGAGGTTTCTATATCTGATGATCACAATCCATTTCAACATTGTAATGCAATGGGGGCAGCCCAGGACAGTTTGGTTCCACATAATAGAGAGAAACATAATTCCTCAGCACTAGATCTTCAACAAGAGCAGTATAAATCATTGCCTAGAGATTTCAAGCAACAAATGAAAATCAAAGAACAAGGCATGGGGGAATACTCTCTGGAACTCATGTGTTTGACTAACTTACACACATCACCTAGAACTCATGGATTACCTATAGCATCAACACATCAAGCAACTGAGCCGATCACCAAGTTCGATGGCACATTCATTCAACTTGGCACTTTAGCACATGAATCTGAGGAAAAGGATATCCTTAGTTGGCTATACAAAGATGAGGAAGAAGACAGAGCAGCTACTGTGGAAATAGATATACCCACACACCTATATGGAAAGGGCTACTTAATCATGCAACAAATCCGATACAATGGCAAAGGACCTATTGGTAAGAGTCAGGAAGGTGTCACAGAACCATTGGATCCTCCTTCACAATTTAGTAAAGACAAAAAAGGATTGGGATTTGAATTCACTCTACTACCAAAGAAGATACCACGCAAATATCAAAAACCTCAATGGAAAGCAAAGAAGAAGTACAAAGAAGAATCTTGGCAAGAAGCACTATTTGAGCCAACAGAGACAATCCGTAAAGAATGTGAACATCATGAAAGGAAGCAACATCAAGGGGAGTCCACCATTCACAAGAAGACAACATCTACATAAGTCAATCATATTTAAGAACAAATATCCAACAAAGTTAAATCCCCTCAGGGCAACATCATTCCTTCCTGAGAAGAAACAGTCTACGGACAAATGCAAAGAATAGAAGCAAGATCTGATGCAAAATCAGAGAAAGCCAACATAATAGTTGTTAGGGGTCCCACAGATACTGAGAGGGGGGCATGAATCAGTATCTAACTGGTAATAATAATTTCTTGAGTTAAAACATGCAGAACATAATATAACAGTGTACTGGTATGCAAGAAATAATGCAATAAACAAAATCAAGAACATCCACATGAAAAGTACACCATAACACAAGATGTTAACGAGGAAACCCGATGTGGAAAAAACCTTGGTGGGATTTGTGACCCACAATATTCACTCACTGGCCAATAAGAGAATATTACTTACAATAGGGGCCTGCACATGCAGGAAGGCCAATTTCCTAGAGCTCACTACTCAATGGGAAGTCACACTGACTTACAATAAGTATTATACTAATCCAATAACTTGTACTGCTTTACAATAGCATCTTCAATGCCAAATTCAGTACCGGTTCCTGCTTTGCTCTTTACATATACCCTTTGACCTATATTTCGCACATTAGGTCTACCTAATATTTTCCTTAATGCTCCTAATTCTCTTATTCAAATGTCTACAATGATCTCCTTTATATATAAGAGTCATTTTACAATTTTCCAAGTCAGCTTACAATAATAAACAAAATATTGTATAACAAAAATCTTGTCGGCCTTTGTGCCGGTATACTTGTTTTCTTCAGTGCCGGTGCTGGTGTAGAGTGTGATCTGTTGATGTCGGTGCACTATCTTGTCGGTGTTATGCTTTGTCAGTATAATGTCTTGCCGGTGCCATAGGATTGCAAGGTTTCCATCAATGACAAAACCTTCAATCACATACAATGTCTCATTGGAGTGTGCATATGCCAACAATCTCCCCCTTTGGCATTGATTGCAACACTCATGAGAAATTTCAAAAAGTATCCAAAATGTGTAGTCCAAAAATGTTACCAAAAATGTTTACCAAAAATGTGAGAGCTCCCCCTGAGCATATGATTCCTATGTTTTGAATTTTCTCATCCCACTACTCCCCCTTTGGCATCAATGACAAAGGTTGTCAAAATGTCAGTAGAGTTTGTAGTTTCATCTATCCATAACCTCAACCTTGTAGCTGGGTAGTTATAATCTGAAAAAGATCTCCCAAAATCAAGTTTATACTACCCATAAACTTCTTACTATCCTTTATTGTTGTCTCAGTTCTCTTCACTGTATCGGTGAGATGCTGCAAATGCTCTACCAGTGTTTTGCTTCCCTATGTTAATGCCTCAGAAATTCCCTTCCATAGAGATGCTAAATAGTCCAATCTTGGACTTAGTTTAGATCTCAAATGTTTTGCCTTATTTATTATTCTTTCTTTCTCTCTTTCTAATTTGAGTAGTTCTTCCTCAAAATTTGCTATCTTCTCTTCAAAAACTGATAGTGTATCAGGTGAGTTGACAAAGCTGTCTGCAAGTTTATTTATCTCATCCTGTGCCTTTCTCATTTTCTTGTCAATATCTACAGTCAAAAAGTTTGTTTTACAGGTATCTTTATACAAAGTTTTGTATTCTTTCAACAAATTACATAGTTTCGGTAGAAGTGTGTCAAAATCTCTATTACACTTCTTTATTTCCTCATCAAAGAATTTCTGTTTTTCAATTTCTACCTTATCCTTCACTGACTCTTCCTTTATTTTCTCAATGTTTTCTGAGATATATTTACACAATGTATCTAATTGTCCTAAAGAATCTTTATTATCTATATTATAGCTGGGAGCTATTACCTTCAAAATTGGTATGGAATCATCAATTGCTTTGTAAGCCTATGAGCTACAGTCAGTTATTTTCTTGATAGAATCAAGTAATACCTCAGTCACATTTGTTGATTTGAATGTTGATGATGATCCAACAATCTGAGTACCAGTGGAAGTAACCATGCTTGTATTGACCTCTGGTAGGTCAGTTTGTGTCTGCATTTCTTTAAGCACTAGTTTTCCTACTTCACTAGTTACTGGTGGCACTGTTTCCTTATGTACCTGTTCCGGTTGATGTTGTCCCAGAGCCTTTAGCTCTGTTGGTTTCTTTGTATATTGTATTGTCTCGGTCTGTGACTTAGTCTCTACCTTTTTCTCTTTATCTTCTGTCAGTTTCTCTATTTCCCCTGCTACTAGAGGCTCATTAGCCATATCTGACTTATTAGTTGTATCTTTGTCTACTATTATGTTGATCTTCTAAGTATCAACATTCATAGTATATAGGACTTCAGAATTAGGATTGTTATCCTCTACATCCATACTTTCAGCTGTCAGTTGATCTTCAGTAGTTGTTATTTTCACCGGTGGGGGTAGGTTTTCTTTAACTTTGATGCCTGGTGGTCCACCAACTTTACCTTTCCCCTTGTCTCTATCTTTTTGATATACCTTTATAGGTTTAGGGTTCCTGTACTCTTCTTGTTTTTCTTTTTCAATTAGGAATATATCCCATCCATCTTTTGTTTCCTCTGTCACTTCATTAACTCTTCCTGCCATTAGTGAAATATGCCGGTGTGCAGTAGAGAATACTGACCAGTTTGCTTGAGCAATCAAATCATCAATTTCTTTTGGAGAGTTTACTAGATATACAACAAGTACCTTCTCAATTTTTATTTTCTTATCTAATTCTATCACTGCCTATCTTCTTACTTGTAGCCTTTTGAATAATTCATCAGGGATTTCATTTATTACTTCCATCAAAAATTTCTTGTACATGTCCATATGCAATATAACACTGTTCTCAACTTGCTCTTTCTCATCAACTGTTAGAGTGTTATAGATTTTCTCTATGTTCTTCAGTTTACCTTCCTCTGTTATTTCATTTAGTAGTACATCAAGAGGGGCCAAGTCTTTGTTTGTCCTTTTCTTCTTTGGTGTGGCCTTTCTAACCGGAGATCTCACTGCTTGTTGCTTTTGCCTTGTTCTTCTAGGTGAAGGTGTGGTTGTCGGTGAGGGATCTCTTTTTCTTACAACTCTTTTAAAAGTTGCTAGCATGTCACCTTCTGAAGAAGTACCTACCAGTGATAGGTGAGTTTCAGGTTGTGGAGTTGCCAACTCCTCCTCTGTTATGCTGGTTTTCTTCAATACATCTTCCTTAATGGCTTTTGCTTGTCTCGACCCTTTCCTTACAAATGCCTCAACCTTCTTTACTCTTTTCTCTGATTGTATTTGGCTTTCTATAGTCTCAACACTACCAAATATTTCTTCCTTAGGTTCATTGGGGGCTTCCAGAAGTGCTTTGGCATATGTTTCAACTATGTGATCATCTGTTTCATAGCCCATCTCGGTTACCCAAATTGTCCTTGGGATGACTGCTTCCATCCAGATTTCATCTTTCTTAATGACAAAGCATATATCATCTTTGTATTTGTCTACTATTTTCTGAGATAACCTTACTCTTTTCTTCATTTTGGTCTTTAATGCTTGGAAAAAGTCATGGATATTGTTTTCTTTGTCCTCACCCATGTTATTGAATAGTTTAGTCAATTGTTTTCCTACCAGTATGTCATATCCAAGTTCTTTGTAACCTATACCGGGAACCTATTTTGTTATGTGTAGCATTAGGCATACTAACAAATTTTCAAATCTAAAAGTTCCTCTTTTGTCCTTCTTGATCTTTCCAAGGTTGACAATTAGTTCATCCTTTAACCATTCACATATGTCAATTTTTGCATTATCTGTTACCATATCATAAGCACTCTTAATGCATAAACTTGAAACTAAATTAATTCTATTAGCATGAGTGGATTTATAACCTAATATCATACTGATGAATCTCACATTGATATCTTTTACATCATTAACCCTTAGAGACCTCTTGTCGAATGTTGCACCAGTTAGGTCTATAACTAGGTCATTGGGAACCTTCTTGTTTTTATCTGGTCTCTTACCAGTGGTTGGTAACCCTGTGATAGCTTTCATAGCTTCCTTGGTGATTTTATGGATTGCATCTAACCAGAAAAATTCTCCATGTTCCCTGCTCAAAACTATCCTAATCACATCCTTTGGAAATTCAGGAATGCTAAGGATTTCTGTAAATCCTAGGGTCTCAATAATATTGTGTTCATCTTTAACATTGCCGGTATTATCACATATCACGGTTTTATACATGGTTTTAATTTCCTCATCCCCTAACTCTTCAATGTTGCAGTGGATGTACATTCTGGGGTCTTCAGCATATTCAACTCCCTTAGGAATTTGAGAAAAAGCACCTAAGGTATCATCCTTCTTTGCTATCTCGAGAACTAACTGAAATATGGGCCTAGGTCTTTTTATTACTTCAACAACAGTAGGATTTGCTATGTATTCAATTGCAAAGGTGGATGCCATGATTAAATATGTTTTACTACCTTAGATGGATGATTGCTTGGAGTGTGCTTGCTTCTTGCTCGAAATGCCTTAGCTTGGAATCTTAGCTCTCTGAAAATTTGAAATCATGGTGAAATGAAATGGAGCCAAAACTTTACTTTTATAATGTCTTTTCGCCATCTACCACATTAATTGCATGTTGGTTAAGTATTCACTTAACATTGTTTGCCGGTAATAGATAATTTTCAACTTCTTATCTCTAACCAAGGGAATAATTAGCACATGTATTAATAGATTGCCAAACCCTCAAGGAAATTTTCTTCAATTAGATGAAGAGCTTCCTATCGGTGGAGCACTTCTCTATCCTACCGGTGAAGTATTGGTTGGTTCTACCGGTGGAGGAGTATTCCCAATATTTAGATCAACTTTTCTAATCCATTGTTTTGAGAATTCTTGCTTAACTTCTTCAACTTTTTCTTTACCTTTCAAGCTAGCACTTTTGTTGTCTACCGGTGTTCCTTTACTTCTACAAAATTTAGCAATATGCCCAATCTTGTTACATGCATAACAAGTTACATTATTCTTCTGAATAGCTTTCCCATAACCTATGCCAGTTTGTGTTCTGCATTGATTTGATAAATGTCCAAATCTTCTACAAACATAACATCTCACATTCATTCTACAGTTTTCAGAGTTGTGACCAAGTTTGTTGCATTTTGAACATTGACCGGTGGGTGTGTTGATATTCTGATAATTCCTAGATCTACAGTCATTTTCTCTATGACCATACTTATTACAGTTAAAGCATTTTCCATTGAATTTATAAGCATTAGGTTGTCTTACCGGTTTGTTGTGATCCTGAGTATTTGCAGTACCGGAGCTTTCACCAACTTCAAAGCCAATTCCAGAAGTGTCACCTTTAGGTTTTTGATTCTTCAGCAAGGTACCAAATTCCTATGAGCTTTTCTTGAATTTTTTTTTGTGTTGATTTGCAGTTTCCAGTTCTCTTTCCAAGATTTCTTTTTGTCTCATCAGTTCATTTGAGTCATTCTGAGTGTGCATCAGATCTGTCTTCAACATGTCATTTTCATAGCTAAGTCTTGTGTTCTCATTTGCTGCATCACTTAGTCTTCTGGTCAATTCTTCTTCATTCTTCTTCCTATCCTCAATCTCTTTGCAAAATCTCATAGTCATATCCTGCATTTCATTTTTTTTTGTCATGATCTCTTGTTTCAACTTACTTATCATATCATTAATTGATTCCATTTCATCATTCTCATTTTGCAAATTTTCACAAAGTTCTCTTCTCTTATTTCTTGCAACAGTAAAATTTTCTTGAAGTGCCTGAATGATATCCTGAGCTGCCCTTAAATCATATTCTAATTTGATATTTTTCAATTTCTCTGCATCATAGTCTGTAAGAGCTCCTTCAAGTTGCTTCATCAGATTTTCTATCTTTACTGATGTCAAGATCTTCCTCAAGCTATTAGGCTTCAAAAAATAGAGGACCAGGCTCTTATACCAATTGTTAGGGGTCCCACAGATATTGAGAGGGGGGGGTGAATTAGTATCTAACAATTAATAAGAATTTCTTGAGTTAAAACATGCATAACATAATATGATAGTGTACCGGTATGCAAGAAATAATGAAATAAAAAGAATCAAGAACATCCACATGAAAAGTACACCATAGTTAACACAAGATGTTAACGATGAAACCCGGTGTGGGAAAAACCTCGATGGGATTTGTGACCCATAATATTCACTCACTGGCCAATAAGAGAATATTACTTACAATAGGGGCCTGCACATGCAGGAAGGCCAACTGCTTAGAGCTCACTGCTCAATGGGAAGTCACACTAACTTACAATAAGGATTATACTAGTCCAATAACTTGTACTGCTTTACAATAGCATCTTCAATTCCAGATTTAGTACCGGTTCCTGCTCTGTTCTTTACATATACCCTTTGACCTATATTTCGCACATTAGGTCTGCCTAATATTTTCCTTAATTATCCTACTTCTCTTATTCAAATGTCTACAATGATCTCCTTTATATAAAAGAGTCATTTTACAATTTGCCAAGTTGGCTTACAATAATAAACAAAATATTGTATAACAAAAATCCTGTCGGCCTCTGTGCCGGTATACTTGTTTTCTTCTGTGTCGGTGCTAGTGTAGAGTGTGATCTGCTGATGCTGGTGCACTATCTTGTTGGTGTAATGCTTTGCCGGTATAATGTCTTGCCAGTGCCATAGGATTGCAAGGTTTCCATCAATGACAAAACCTTCAATCACATACAATGTCTCATTGGAGTGTGCATATGCCAACAATAGTATCAATTATCAGAGATCTATTTTCACCATTCAACATACCTATTTATAGCACTGAAAAGATATGGGATGATACCTCTGAGACTGATTCCAATGAATATGAATGGGGTAGCTGCTCAAATGCTACTAAAGATACTACTGAAAATACTAGTTCTATATCCCTTTTTCAAGAAGAACCGAACACAGAAATTAGACTACTTGAATTTGGACCACAGAATATCTATGATGCTAAGGAAAGCAAGCAACAACATTATGAACAAGTCTATATGGAGGATGATACCATCGAAGACCTCGACTTCTTTAACATCCAAACCAATCACAATGAAACCTCTATCCTGACACTTACCACAATAGAACTTGATCCACCAAACGATTCCTTACCACTTGTCTTTCTGGACCTCATAGACTAGGACAAACCCAAAATTCATGATATACTAATTTTCTCGAATGATGAATCCATTATCCATTACTTATGTACTGTCAACCTGGAAACAGACTCTACCAGTGGACGAAATTATGATATCTACAATCAGGAGGGTGCCATGTCTCTCAGTCGCAAAAATAAACCAAATAAAGGATCTGATGCTAAAAACCAGTCAATGGTAGCTCTAGATCACAAAAAAGTAAAAATAAATGATGCAGCTGAGGGTGAAAACCTTTTTAAGGCACCTAAAGATGAGAGACTTGACACTCTTCCTGAACATTTTCATGAGAGATCACCCATATTGATTGAGCCCACTCAATCAATCAACATTAGTACTATAGAAGCAACCAAAAATATACACCTTGCAGAATCTCTAACAGAAACGGAAAGGTCAGAATTTATCAAATTTTTTAAAGAAAAGCAAATCAACTTTGCTTGGGCATATGCAGATATGCCCGAGATTGATCAATAATTAATCATGCATCACTTGTCTATGACTTCGGGAGTTAAACTAATTAAGCAAAAACTGTGAAAGATGAATCCACACGTGGCACTCATGGTCAAAGCTGAACTAAAGAAACTATTAGATGTCGGATTTATCCGACCCATCGACTATGCAGAATGGATTTCCAACATCGTACCAGTTTCAAAACCAAATGGTAGTATCAGAATATGCATAAATTTTAGAGATGTCAACAACGCCTGTCCAAAGGATGACTTTCCTTTACCAAGTATTCACATCATTGTAGACCTCACAAAAGGCCATGAAATTTTATCATTAATGGACAGTTTTTCAAGATATAACCAAATCAAGATCGCTCCAGAGGATCAAGATAAAACAACATTCACCTGTCCTTGGGGAACATATTGTTGGAATGTCGTGCCTTTTGGCTTAAAGAATGCAGGAGCAACTTATCAATGAGCAATGACAATAATCTTTCATGATATGATGCATACCTTCATGGAAGACTATGTGGATGATTTACTAGCTAAATCCTTCACCAAGGCAAAACATCTAAGGATCTTAGAAAAGATTTTTGAATGATTGGAAAATTTTCAAGTCAAGCTCAACCCTAAGAAGTGTGTCTTCGGGGTTACATCAGGCAAATTACTCAGCTACATAGTTTCAACTAAGGGTATTGAAGTGGATCCAGCAAAGGTACAAGCCATCATGGAGATGCCACCACCAAAGAATATTAGCCAGCTCAGGTCGCTACAAGGATGACTCCAACCAATCAAGTGATTCATCACTCAACTAGTAGATAAATGTCTCCCATTTAATCATTTGCTACATAAAAATGTACCGTTCAGATGGGAAGCCAAGTGTGTTGAATCCTTCTATCAAATCAAGCAATATCTGATGAACCTACCAGTTCTGGTACCACCGATAGTAGGAAAGCCACTTATTCTCTACATTTCGACAACAGATAAATCTCTAGGGGCATTGTTAACACAAGAAGCTCAACACAGCAAGGAACGAGCAATATACTACATTAGTAGGACATTAAACGACTATGAGCTAAATTACACCTTTATTGAGAAAGCCTATTTAGTTGTGCTCTTTGCCTCTCAAAAATTCTGCCACTACATGCTAGCTCACACAATTAAGCTAGTTGCAAAAATTGATCCTCTCAAATATTTACTCAGCAAAGTAGCTCTTACAGGCCAATTGGCTAAATGGGTCATGATTCTCAGTGAATTTGATATCCACTATATGGAGCGAAGAGCTATCAAGGGACAAGTAATAGCATATCAACTAGCAGAAGCACCACTACTGAGAAAACAAACTATGATGATTAAATTTCCAAACAGGGATGTTCTTACTATCTCTACCAAACAATGGAACCTATACTTTGACGGATCCTACACACAACATGGTTTAGTTGCTGGCATTCTATTCATCACTTCTGAAGGACACACTATACCAAGATCATATAGGCTTATATTCCCATGCACAAATAATGTGGCTGAATATGAGGCATTGTTTATAGGCATCAAAATGGTTGTAGAATGGAAAATCACAAAGTTAAAGGTCTACGGAGACTCATAATTAGTCGTCAATCAAATCAACAATGACTATTAGACAAAGGATGACAAGCTGCTACCCTACAAGCGAATGGTGGATGACTTCAAGCAATATTTTGTACACATCACCTTCGAGAAAATACCAAGGTTGAACAACAAAGTAGCCGATGCAATGGCTACTATCGCTTCATTACTACAAATTCCAGAACAACAGAGTCGTTACGAGTTTCGGGTAGAGAAACTATTCTCTCGAACCTATGACCACTCGGAATCCCATGTTATCTATGTCTTAACTAGTTCAGACTCCCCCTTATATGGAACAATATATGAGTATCTTAAGACCAATATCCTACCCATTGACTTGTCCCGAAACCAAAAACGTAACTTTATCCGACAAGCTGCCCATTTTACCCTTACTATTGATACTTTGTACCATTGAGGTCTAGACGGTATTCTTCTTCGTTGCCTTGACCATAATGAATTTGACTCCACTTTACACGAGCTTCACGAAGGTATCTGTGGCACACATTCCAGTGGTACTACTCTTGCTAAACAGATTCTAAGAATGGGATATGACTGGCCAACAATGGAAAAAGATTCTTATCACTTTGCAAAAAAGTGTCCTAAATGCCAGATCCATGGCAATCTTATACATGCACCAACACAGGAACTGTAGCCATTCACAACATCTTGGCCCTTTTGTTAGTGGGGACTAGACTTAGTGGGTAAAATTCATCCTTCATCTTCAAATGGACACAAGTTCATTATAACTGCAATAGAATACTTTACCAAGTGGATAGAAGCAGTCCCCATGACCACAGTAACTGGAAAACAAATTGCCTCTTTTATCCTAAATTATCTAATCTACAGATATGGTATTCCACGCTCCATCATCACCGATAATGGATGACCTTTCAAAAACCAAGATGTCTGAGAACTATGTGAAAAATTTAAAATACAACATCGTTTCTCTACACCATACTACCCATAGGGGAATGGTCAGGCATAAGCATCCAACAAGACAATATTGAAAATCCTAAAGAAAATAGTGAATGATGTAGGCAAAGATTTGCATGTGCAGCTTAATCCAACACTTTGGGCATACAGAACTAGCATCCGCACACCTATAGGAGCAACACCATACTCATTGGTATATGGACTGGAAGCTATTTTACCCCTGGAGGTAGAAATTCCCTCTCTCGGAGTCTCTCTAAAAGGATTAATCCCAAATGAAGAGTATCGAGTTAACCGACTACAAGAACTTGAACTATTAGATGAAAGACACCAGCGTCCTTACGCTCATCTCAAAGCATATCAACAATGCATGTGCAGAAGCTACAACCACAAAGTAATTCCTCATATTTTTAAAGTTGGTGACCTAGTACTCAAGGAAAATCCTAGAAATCAACAAGATCGAGAAAAGAAAGGGAAATTTGAACCTGATTGGTTAGGTCCCTATGTCATCATATTAGTCTACGGATCAGGCGCTTATCAGCTAACAACCTTAGAAGGAGATGTGCTCGACAAACCAACTAACAACATCCATCTAAAGAAATACTACACTTGAGTAGTCTAATGCACGGAAAAAAAAAATCAAGAAAAAACAAATAAAAAGGTACAATAAAAGCAACTGGTGAAAACCTGGTAACAGGCGCTATTGTGAAAGAACAACTCCTCTATCTATATCCATATCCTTATCTCCGTAGTAAAGCACTATCGACCATCGCTCAACATTTTATCACAAATATCCATTCAGGACATACTTAGCGTAGTCACTATCTTGATTTATCCGTCTAGCCTTTCCCCACATCTCACTATGGCTTGGTAATCACTATACATACCTGCATCAAGAGGTACACTTAGCTAGGGGCAATAATCGTCAAATACTTGCAGCATGTTCAAACCATCAAGACTATTTGTAAACTCAGAACATCATATCCAACAACCCAAAAAATCACACAAATCACAAAGCAAAACATTGATCGCTAAAACAAGAATCACAAAAGAAATACGATGGATGATTTTTTGAAGTATCACATGTTGTATTTTGCATAAAGTTTTGACTATTTTTGCATTTGAACTTTTTGAATTATTGGATTCTCTAAATTTTCTCCATAATGCTTAAAAGCTAGACAACATTGGGAAACTCCAATATTTTTCTTAGTCTTCTGTCTATGAGGCGATCATTTGTACTGTGTAGATACTTGTCTTGAGATGTGATTCACAACACATCACTGAAGACATGATTCCACTTTACGCATATAAATGGTTTAAATCTTGTCTGCTAATACGCAATCCGCACTCTGGTCGTCGTGGTTCAATTATACCTTGACACTTGTGCTATCTCGCAAAATCAAACATCATGTAAATTTTTCTCAAGTCATCATGGTTCAATTATACCATTATGCTTGTATAAATTTTCAACATATCCCAACATCAATCAAGGCTCAATGATGATACATATATCGAAAGCAAAATAACATGTGGCTATATCAGGATGACAAATGTAGAATGAAGATGCTCAAAAACCAATTAGTTGCATATCATTTTATAATTAGTTGCACATCATTTTACAATTAGTTGCATATCACAGCATATCATATCATACATCTCATTTTCAAGATACACCTCACAACATATCATATCATACATCTCATTTTCAAGATACATCTAATAATATCATGCATTTAGATCATATTCATTACATTCCACATCACACACCCCTATCTAAGCATTGCATCATCAAAAAATAAGCCAAAAAAAAAAAAATCATATAGAAAGCATAAATCCATAACACATCACATGATCAAAGAAAATGGTGTTTCTAAAGCATCCTCGTAATGTCTCTTGTAATACTCTACCTCCTTGGCTCTCAAAGCTATCTCTCTCAAGGTGTCTCTCATCAGACCACCTGTCGCTGCTCTCTCCACTGCCTTTGCTCGAGCCTCGGCTCAACCCAACCGCTCCAAAGTAGTATCTCGCTCCGTGGTCAGCTGTGTAATCTGATGCTACTATGCCAACATCTGTGTCTGCAACTGCTGCACTGACAACTATAGCGATCTAATCTGTGCATCCTCCACATGTGTAGGAATCCGCATCTACAAGGGTACCTATGAAGGGGTACCCCTTTTCCCTCTACCTGTCCTCGATGTTGGTGGAGGTAACACATCTGACCTCCTCCTCTGAGTCGGTCGCCGCACGTCCTCATACCCGCCAACTGCTGCTATCACCTCATCAACCTGCCCCTCCTCTCTAGCTCTGATCACCAAACCCCCTCTCTCTCTATCCAACACCACTCGCCGGAAAACTCTCTCTGCCCGTATCACCCTCCCACCACCATCTCCATCCCTATCTCCTCTCCTCCTCAATTCCAATCTCCCTCTAACTGCTCGCCGACCTCTCCCACCTCCTCTATCATCTCCTCCATCCCCTCCTCCTCCATCCCCCCTCCCTCATCTACCTCCTCCTCATCATCTAATGCTGGAATCATCTCAGCTGGATCAGATATCATTGCTACTGCCCATGCTGCAAAGAGTCCTGCAAACTCATGAGTCATCCCTGCATCCATGATCTCAAGGGCATAATCCCAAATCTGGCTGGCTAACTGAAAGAACTCCTCTACCACTACCGTGCTGTCAATCGTAGGACCCCAATCTGGGATGTCCTGTCTCTGTCGAGCATATAGGCATGCTCCCTATGGTATGCCTTGCTATCACCCATACTGTCGCAGCACCCGACTATGCAAAAATCTCTCTATAACAAAGGTCATCTGCCCTATCAGATACCTGGACATGAAGACATGTGGCATCTCCATTCCATCCTCAGCCCAAACCTCACAACCTGTATAGGGTCGCCAGATGACCGTATCAATGTCATCCAGCACTCTCCTCCAATGCTCTAATTTGCCCAGCTCGCGTTGGACAACTATCCCCCTGTACCCATATGCATAAGCACATCCAACAGGCCTATCCCTATCTGCTAATGGCCTAGCTACGGGAATATGCTCCCATGCCCATACTTGGAGAAGTGTCACACTAGCTGATAAACTGTCATATCCCAGGTACACTACCTCATGAAGATCCCTGTATAGATGGGCCAACATAGTTGATCCCCATGCAAAACGATGACCCTGTGTCACCATGTCCTCCAGCACTAACCCCCATCCAACGAACAGTCCCTTTGACCTACGGTTGGGACATACAAAACCACCAATGAAACCTGCTAGAACTGATGGCAAGGGAGCGTAATCCAAATTTAAAAACTCCTGCCATGGGATCTCATACCCACAAGGGGTATCATCCTAAAATATCCGGCACAATGCCTCAGTCCCACCATCCTCTGTCTGCTCATATGGTAGCAGTACACCTACTACAGTAATCCACAGAATCCGGTAGCAATCCTTAGGTGTTACTATCATCTCACCTATAGCTAAATGAAAGGTGTTCGTATCACTATGCCACCTCTCTAACAATGTGGTCAACAAACCCTGGTTTACAATAAACTGAGGCATCTCTAGCAAAGAGGTCAAACCACACCTATCAATAATACCCTGTCTCCTTGTGTCAATCGTGGTATCAATGACCACAGTCGAAAATCGCTCACGTGATTGTACTACACCAAGACGCTCCTGTCAAACACAATGCAAGTCCAAATATTAGTTCCCTCATCAACATATGGATATCAAAATCAAAATCATCTCAAAAAGTTGAAAACTTTGAACAAATCTAAATCAAGTTTCACACCATATCAATTCATCAAATAATATTAACTTGTAACACAACTCAAGTTTCACATCACATCAACTTGTAACATAACTCAAGTTTCATATCAACTTGTAACACAACTCAAGTTCCATATCAGTTTGTAACACAACTCAAGCTCCACAAATTCATATCAAACATATTCATATCCAAAACTTGAAAAACTTTGAACACATTTAAATCAAGTTCCACAAAATATCCAAAATCATATCAAAATCACTATCAACTTGCAACATCATAAAACAAATCAAGTTGTATCAGAACTCATATTGGACATATCAAAGACAACAGACACAAAAACTGGCGAAAAATCACTTATCTCGACAAACCTGACATTACCTACAAAATTTTCTCATTCACAAAATCCCACTTTATCAACAAATTTTCTTGTATGCACTAACCTATCCTATCCAAGCACCAAACTGCATCTCACACACTACACTATTTTGTCTACATGCTACCTAACAACCCTGTGCACTAAGAAAACCCTATGCGCTATCCTTTTCTTCGCAGGCTCCCTCTAAAAAACCCTATGGACTAAGACCCTCTATGCGCTATACTATTCCCTCCATGCGCTACGCATTTAACCCTATACACTATGTTACACCTATGCACTATCTAACCCTACCCATGCAACCTCCTACAAGCCCTATACGCTAGGTTTTTCCTACGCGCTACCCGTCATACCCTTTGCACTATCCTATACACCCGGTGCGCTAACCTATCCCGGCACGCTACCCTAACTCAACTATGCGCTAGCCTAAAAACATTCAGACGCTACCTTATTAGCTAGACCCTACTCACTACGCAATTTTTTGTATGCACTAACCTTTGGACGCGACGCGCTAAAACGTAAAATCTGCATAGAAAATTCAAAAAATTACCAAAAACGACAAAATCAAAAATTCAAAAAAGGTCAAAAAGGTTGACTTACTAGTGGTCCATATGCGGCAGGCCTCCGATACCTACACACACGCTCGAATCAATGAGTAGAATATAGAATCAACATGTTGACTCTTCTCCAAAAGTCTCTCTCTCCAAGGTCAACAAACACAAATGAGACAAAACAATGCACTTTTCCCCTTTTATAGGGTGAATTGAAATTAGGGTTTGGAGATGGAGCATGTAGCTTGCTCACGGTCTCCGTCTAACCCTAACAAACATTATTTATCGAGAGATGAATCAATTTTTCACATTCCACATTGACAAAATTTTAAAATGGAAACAAAATTATCAAATTAAATTAAATTTTCAAAAATTTTGATTCATCTCCCAAGGGGGCATTATCAACATCACTTATCAAATCTAGGGCACGACATGAAAATCTTAAAAACAACATCACACTGATCATAATCAAATCTTGACGACACATCATTTTCTTTGAATTAACATGTGCACACACGTCACTTCAAAGAGGGGCAAAATGTAGACATATAAAAATGACCATATAACTAAATGAATATTTTATGTTCATTCCTCTATTTAATTAAATCCAATTTAATTGAATCACTCACATTCCTCTATTTAAATTAGGTAAATTACACAATTTATTTAAATTAAATTCACTAAACCTCTTTTACCATTTAATGGGATAAATCATTTTATTCAATTAAATCCCTTCTATCCACTTTTTAATTAAATTCAAATTTAATTAAATAGTTTACCCTAAATTGAATAAATCTAATTTATTCAATTTCCCAAATTGCAACCAAATTGAATTAAATTAACTTTATTTCAATTAAATCCTATTATTTCTCCATCCACTTGCAAAATCCTACATCTCCCACTTGCCTCTCTAAACCTCCTTCTAGATTCTTCTAATCACTTCTAAATTAACCTAACCCATCTCCTAAATATTGTCACATCCCTCAACAAGAGTAAGTCACTTCTCTAACCCTCAAAGTCTTTGAAAACCATTAAAGGCTTCAACAACTTAACTTTGAAAGTCTTCCAAACCATTAATGGTTAACTCAACCCTCCAACATGATTAAAGAATTTCTCTAAACTCAACCTCCATGTAACCCAAGGGTCTCATCAAGCATTTATTGCTTTGACCATGGTTATTCCTTAATCCTTTGCACAAGATTTTATCCTTTGGGTAAAAGCTCTATCCAATGGGTAATCCTAACCTAACCTTAACCCTTACCCCCTAAGGTAACCATTAGGTCTTGTCAAGCATTTAATGCTTCTTACATTTCCTCTCACCAAGCCCTATGTTGACAATTGTCACCATTTCATTGGTGCAAATTGCAAACATGGATTGATAACTTTCAATCTTGACCTTTGATAAACTCTTTCAATCCTAGCCATCCACTGCCCTATTTTCACTATAAATAGAGCTCTCCCTCCTCCAAATAAATATAGGCAAGCTCTTAGTATCATACTTATGGTCAATTTTATCACATTTAGTCTCTCTATTTGCAAATAAGAATTAATCTAATAATCATTTTAGATTGCTTCTTTTATCAATAGTTTAACTATATAACTAGTATATCATGTTAGGATAGTATCATTATGAATCTTGTCATTTTATAATTTAGTTCATTTCATTTGTAGGACCATGCATAGATAGGTTGCATTCTCATGTTAAAATCACTTTGCTCAGTGATCTAAGAGTAGAGAAATTGGTTTGAGGGACCTTGTGAGATAGAGAACCATGGAACCAACCTTGGGAAGTTGAGTCATCCTTCATGACTCCATAGCTTGCACCAAGAAGTCCCGTGGGTGTGTGGACAAGTCTCCTTGGGCTTGATTTTTCACATTTTAAGTTCTATTGACCCGCTTTTCCCGCACACAATTATTATTATTATTATTATTATTATTATTATTATTATTATTATTATTTTTATTATTATTATTATTATTATTATCAACCTAATAAATAGATATGTCTTGTCCCAAAAATTGAATTTATACCTTATTTGAATACTATTGCTTATCGTAATCCTAATAATTAAATTATTAAATATACTAGCACTAGCACCTGTAGGAGGAGCAAGGGATATGTCAATAGGTAAATAAAGGGAAGACATAAATAAATTTTAAATATTATCAATTACAAAATGCTTTTATGCATAACAACTAATTGAACTAAGAATAATTCCTATATTGGAATCTAAATTTATAATCATATTTCTATTTTTTAATCAATTTTCTTATTTATATGATTATGGATTGTTTAATGTAAGCGTAGTCATTTAGCCATAGAAGATTTTTCTTTTAGGGTGGTAATTAAGGACATTGTGGAAGGCATAGTTGCCAATTATATGGTTTGGCCAAACCAAGCATACGTACGTTGACCCTCAGACTTGTCAAGTGGATAGATCCTTACAAACACTTTTAAATTAAATATTCAAAGCATAAATAAATAGTATTAATAGATTTTTTTAACTAATACTCGAGTTTGTCCAAATCCATGTTTTTTATTTTATATGGTTTAATAAGACACAAATTCCATTTTCCTCAAATAGATTTTACATCTCATATTATTTGAGTTTTGATTTATATTTTTCTATCCATGTGATTTTGAGTTCTCACATTTTTTTTGTTATTTGAGTTTAGATAAATAATATATCTAAAAATTGAATGTTACCCGATTACAGTTGGAAGGGGATTAACTATCGGTGATAAACTCTCTAGTGAAAGGGGAAGTGATTGCCTAGAGTTTGAATAAATTTATTAAATTAATTTTATCGACCCTTCCCACATTCAAAGATTTCAAAATTTATCACTTGAAAGAGTGGGAGTCAAGTGGTAGACACATTGTCTAAGAATGTTGTGTCATTATTATCATTAAATGGCCCAGAGTTGTTTGAGGATTTTAAGGAGATATGTAATCAACAATTGGTAAGTTTGGAGGTGAGAAAGAAAAAGGTTATGATAATGTAATGAAAAAGGTGGTGATCGACTCCCTTTATATCCCTTATGATAATGTCATTTCAATGTGAGGTTTGATGCCTTAGAGAAAGAACAGGGTTACAAGTGCCATGGAGCCGAACTTTACACTGGTCACTATGAGTTTAGTTTTAGTTTGTTTGTATGGGTGAGGGAGGGGGGGAAGTCAAAGTGATGTTGAATTTTTAGAGGAAGGGATAGGCCAGGGGTTGGGCCAGATTCTATACGTAACATGCCCCTATCAAGGCGTATTCTAGCAAGCATCATTAATGAACTGATTAATTCATTATTCTCCCTACAATTCTATGGGGCATCTGTATTGTTTTCCAGCAGTTGAAGCAAAAGATTCAAAAGTGAGTCTAGATCTAAGCTTAGTGATCGAGATGCAATTGCTTATCTAGCACTAGTGGCATAGGTAGAGGTAAAGGGGGGGTGGGGGGGGAGTTTAGTATTAATTGTAGGTTGGAGCATGTCTTCATTTTTGATAATGGGGGATCTATGGTCACTATCTTGGTAAGGGGTTGATGGGGAGGCACTAGTAATTTCTATTGTTGATGTACTCAAATGTAAATTTTAATGACATTTTAATACAAATACATAATTATAATCGATACAAAATAATAATAAATAATAATATACTTACTATGAATAATAATAAATATTTTTAATAATTCGGATTATAATAATTTATTATTATGTGTATTATTATTATTATTATATAATATATTAATTATTATATGTATAATTATACATGATATTAGTTATCAATATTATTATTTTATTTGATTAATCAACAACAATAAATGTATAACTATTATAATTATATTATTGTTATAATAATATATATTAATTAATTTTAATTTAATGATTAAGAATTATTGTACATGGAGCTTTAATTCTAATTTGACATACACTTTCTTAAAAAAAATTTACTCTACATATCTACTTTTTGTTACATACAAAAATCATTATTGTTACAATGTTATTTAACTAAGTAGTATGTTATTATTTTACTAATTGGAATGAACTAGATGTAATGTGTCTATAATATGTTATAGACTTTATTTATTGACACGAACTAGATGTAATGTGTCTTTTGTTTCCTTACTAAGGGAAAGCATTTTATATTTTAACATTTAAATATAGATGTTTCAAGGTTAAACTTTTGTTAACGCTATTTGTCAAAAGATTTACTATATTATTTAAAGAATTTCAAATTGTTATTTAATGATGCCAAGATTTAATATTATTTATACAGCTTTTTTTAAAAATAAAAGTAACCAAAGTCACTAAACTTTTATCAATCAATGATAAAGTCTTGCAATAGAAAATAACCCTACAAATGTTTTTAGGAAGGAAGAAGTTAATTTGTCAAAACCCTAACCGAAACTACATAGACAAACCTAACTAGAGAAACCATCAAAATGGGTCATATGCAGAACCCAAATATTCGATGTATAATTGTATTTATAGTAGAAGAACCCATCCCAGTTACATTTGTATATATAACCTATAATATTAAGATTCTACACATAATAATCAGTTCGATTACTTGGACCGATCTCCAAAGGAACAATTCTAGTAGGTGAAGAAACGTCAGCATCACCCTACTGATAAGAGACATCATCCTCCTCCATAGGAGACACTTGTTGAATAGGCTTGATGTTCACAAGCTCATGATCATCATATTCTGGATTACCAAATGGAGCATGCAATCCAACAAAGCCATCCAAAGCCTCTGCAAGAATGTCAGCATTGACATCATCCAGAAGTCTTTTAGTCTCTTGCAATGTTTGCTCAAACTTTTCATAGATCATGCCTGACCTGATGATAGACAGTAAATCACCACAATACCCATTAGTAAGTCAGTCAAAAAACATAAAAAAGCTACCAATGGGAAAATCACTGCGATAAAATTGGCAATTTTCTAAAGCAATTTATTACTATAATTATTATTTAAACGATTTTAAATTATCATTTAGTTATGTCAAGATTTAAATATTATTACTACAGGTTAAAAAAACTCCAACTTCAAAACAAAAGCATTATGACAAAACCCTGATGCAAATATGTCTCTTGTTTATAAATACCAAACTCTTATGCATGATGCATTCAAGATTAAAATATCAATGATATATTCCTTAGAACAAAATCGTTACAAATGACCATTAATAAGGGTCCCATTGAAAACAACGCTTGATATTTTGCATAAGGCTTTTAATCTAGGTCTTATTCTCATGAAAAATCGAAATAAAAAATTAAGATTTGGCCTCTTCCTTTCTATTGCAGAGAATATTAAAAGTTTTAAAGAAAAAGTCCTAAAATCAGAAAGGTACATGGTATCTATTCAAAAGATCCGCAAATTTCCTATAGAAAGCTTACTTAGGTGAAATCCTTGTGCGGATATTGTAAGCCACAAATCCAAGGGACTCTACCCAATCAATAACGTTTGGCGCCCCCTCAATAAAACTGATCGTTTTATTTTCTTCTTTCGCTCCATTTCTGTACAGCCACATTATCGCATTCCATCCTTGCTGTGTTGGATGATACATATCCCACTGAAACTATTCCTCTACATTTGAACACACTTCAAATAAAGCCCCGCCGACTTCGTCCACCTCTCCACACCTTTCAACTCCGCCTTTCTCAGCACAGCAAGGGACGAACAAATCCACAAAACCTGTCACACAATATACATAACAGATGTATTATTCGGAAGGCAGAGGTTTTGAAGATTTACATGACACTTAGAAAAAGGCATAGATTTTGCAGTACCAAATTGTGCAGGACTAGCGAAGATATGATTAACTGCAGACATCAAATCTGAAATTATGATGAACTATTCCTTGAGATCCAATTTGAGGCTTTCTACGCCCTCTCTCAATAATCTTGTATGAAGAGCTAAAAAGTCATCGTAGTTTGAATCGCAGGATGTTTTGCCGAGCTCAGGCCCGCACCCAAAGCGAGCAATATTACTCACCGCAAAATTCCTAAGCCCGCTTTCGTACAACTCTTTCACAGCGTCGATTATCCCGCATACCACAGGTTTCACCAGATCCATCACTCCCTGTAATAAAAATTAACAAATTAGGAAAAATTAGATTTTATAAGAATTTTAAGGCGAAGAAAGGCCTTAGATTTTGAATCACCTCAATGGACCCGTTTCTGCTATCAGGGAATGCAAGGTAGTCGTTACCAACAAGAGAGAAAAGAAATACAGACTGCGAGAGCTTGTGAGAGTCGAACTCATGACTTTGTCCTATCACCTTCTTAAACTGCTTCACCTGTTGTGCTAACGTTATGAAACCGTAGGCTTGAAATATTCCACTTCCTCCAACTGCAAAATTCACTCCTCGTCTAATCTTCTTCGCAGTTGCTTTACAGTCATGACTTCTGAGCAGCTCATAAGCTATGGGAGAGGGAAGCGCTAAAATATCCCCTGCACACACCACAATCACATATTGATAAGCCCCAGAATGCTTAAATCCTGATATTACACGGTTTCTGAGTAGAAGGAAGGTTTACCCCAAAAATCTGTCTGGATTTTTCCAGAAGAATATCGTCCTGCAGGATAGCCAGACCAGGTCAAACCGTAGGTCGTCTGCATGACTCGTCTACAGTTTGATTGTATGGATTACGATTTCCGGTGTCGACATAAGAGTCTCCAAAAACAAACAACGCCTGAGCCTTCTGTGCGATTCCTCTCCCTGCAAATCAGTCAATATAAATGAAAACCATACGAGAATGGTCATCAGAAAGAGAAGGCGAGAAAACATGGCGTCCGTAAAGAGGCTGTAGTATAGTTTGTTGGAGTTGGGATAAAGGTTATAAGGTAAAGTCGTCATCGTTTGAGTGGAGCATCTTTTTAAGTTCGTCGTTTCACGATTGAAATGAAGGGCTGGCTAAGGACTTTTTTGGGAGGGTAAAAAATCGTGACAACAATCTATTTAGACTTTTGACTACGCATGAGCATGCTTGACCGTGAATATTAATTAATTATTTATAGTTGATTTTAAAATTAAAAAATAGATTTTTTAAAATACATTATAGATTGATTATATATTATACTATAATTTCATATATCTTAAAAAATTTTATTTTTAATTTTATTTTTATATGATATTATCTTCTTAAAAAAATTATTTTAGTTTAAGATGATCTAGCTATCAAATTTAATTTTTGGATAAGACTAGCAGCTGTGTTTCTAAGAGTTTTATGGGATATGACAATAATAAATGAAAGGTAAAATTTTATTTTATTTAAATATTATATTACAAAATTACTATGTTCACTGAAAAATATAAGAATAACATATATATAAATTAAATAACCTTTTATGGTACAACTTCAATTGTACAAGCAATCCAAATTAAACATAATGGAAGATGAACGCTACTCTAGATGAAATCTACACTATGAAAGTAATGAGCCCATTAATTTAACCTATTGGAATCTCTAGTATAGAGTACCCTTTTGGTTCTTTGACTTGTAAAATGACATAAAGGACAACGAAATTTGCACATATAAGTATTTCTAGTGCAGTAAAATTCACTAACATGACTTCAAAACTATATTAGTACAATTTTGAGCTCTCAATGAAGTAAAGCTTCTTAAAAAACCCAAACTCAATTTTTTCTATTTCAAACAAATATATCAAATGTTTAAACGACACATGCCAAGGGAGTATACCACCCCTCACAAAATCTCATGCACTAGAAGAGATGAACGAGAAAAATCCAACCAACCGTTGAACAAGAAATAAAATCAAGACACATGAAAAAATCAAGTTCATAGTTGAATGATCACATGAAGATTCTATTCATTTGTGAAATAGAGGAAATCTGTTAGCTCTATATTAGTCTTAGTTGTCTAGACACTTCAAAGGAAATGGAGGTACTTATATAACAAATAAGTAAATCATGTCAAGGCCTAACTATGCAAGTTGTTTCACTTTGCTACTTTAAGAATCAAGGTATACATATCTTAAATCGCGGTTAATTTGTTTCTTTACATAACATTAGTTATGTTTACTCTCCATCATGGTTCATGCAAGTAATGAAACACTGTAATATTTGGCTATCTTCATCCACCCCCCTCATGTTATTGTAGCCTTGGCAATCTCTTATAATGTTACCAACACAAACAGTGTTGACCCCAAAACAAGAGATGAAGAAGGGTACAATAAATGTTTTGGGAGGATTGATTGCATTAGCTAAGAATGGATGGTTAAATCAAATTGATGACTAATTTTTATGATATGCAGATATCCAATGCTTTTACTACTACTAACAATAGTCTTGGATGTAAGGTGTGATAAAGTTTTTTGCTGAATTATGGAGTGAGGTTGCTTCGAAATTAGCTAGCAAGAAGCAATAGTGCTCCTTTATAGGTGGTATAGATATAGTACTGGTTTTTGTGATCTAGATGGCATTTTGTATACTCCAGCAAGGATATCTAAATAGGGAAAGTATTGAATCACAACATAGAGTAAATAGTGAGGCTAGGTATTAAGAATTTATTTTGATATTCCTGGTTGTAACTTATCCAGGATTGTATGTATCTTGTATGATGTAATTAGTAGACTATAGCATCAGTTAATTTCTCTGATCCATTAATGGATCTCGACTAGATCAGAAGTTTTCTTCCCTCCATTCTTTCCTACTGGTGCCCACACTAAATAGAGATGTAAAATTCATTTTTAATAATAATAAAATAATTGGCCTCGGCCTTTTATCGATCAAAAAAAACAATTAAAAAAAACTATGCAAGTTGTATAGATTCATAATTCCACTTACATTTTTGGTATTTGAAAGCAGTATGTATGCCAATAGGTCCTAATACCAAAGCAATTAGATGTCAAGATAGATGTATGTTTTTGGTAGAAATCTGGCATTAGAATTACCTTGTAAACAAGAATTGCTCATCCCAAATTAATATATGCGGCAACTCATTAGTTAAGATTCTAATTATCAACAAAAAAATTGTAAAGTAGAGCATAGAAGAAAAACATATTTAATCGTGAAAGGAAAATTTCCATTTATATAGATATAATTATTACCCTCACTTATGACAAAAATGTAACCTAGATGAACATGAGAAAAAAAAGGATCAATAAAATGTTCATATTATCTAGTTCGAGATAATTAGCCTTTTATCCATTCTAAATGCTAATCAACATAAGCCAATTTTTAAAGAATTTTGGCATAAACCGATGAAAAATCATTCTATTATGCAAGCAAAAATGATTTTCTTATGCTAAGCCTCAACCTCTCACCATAGATATCTCAGTTAGCTTGTGAAGCATCAACTTTCACAACTTAACTTATGTTTGATATATTTTAGATATGATTATGTAAATTTAATGTCTTTAATTTGGCTTTTAGCCAAATAAAGTTTCTCTAGAATAAAATTCAAAATGATATTTGAACTTAGTTTTTAATTTATGTAATTAAATTTATTTTACAACTTCGACCAATAAGGCTTATATATCTCTATATATTATTAGTTTGCCTCTTATGGTAGGAAATTTTTCAACTAGTTTGTTACTACTCTACACTTAAAAGATATTATTTTTAAATTATAAAAGAATTAGAAAATGATATATATATCATGAAACCCTCAGTTATTGTTTTACATCAATCAACTTTAGGCATCAATAAAGAAGCTATGAATGATGGTTCGAGAATAAAAGAATGCATGAAATATTCTCAATCTTATAAAAAAAATTAGGACATGACATGACCTGTAGTAGGGGGCATCAATATGGAAAACAATAATCCTATATAAGGAGAAACCTTCCAATCACACTAGACTAAAAATGCTAAAGGCCAAAAAAAAATATTACTACAATGTTCAAGCATTAAATAATAGAATTTCATTGTCACATCAATAGGACTTTTATAAGAAGAAAACATTAAACTTTAATCACATGAAATTTCTATAGTCCATGAAAATCGCTTGAAATGTTTCTAGATTTGATTGCATGAATTATTCTCCATCAAAATTTAGGATCTCACTCTATGGGTTGTTATCATGATGAAGAAAGTAGATAAAATGAGAAGGGAAATGAAATAGTAATTCATATACCAACTTAGCAATAAGGATGACAAAAGAGAGATTACATGGAAACCAAGAAGCTAGAAGGAAAGATGACTAATCAACTAGTAGCAAGGTTCCCATGAAATTTCTTTCCTCTCTTTTTTACAACTAGTTTGGTCTATTAATTATCATTTCATTTCTCTTATCACATAGTTTTCTACTTTCTTCATTTTGAGGATGTATTATTGAATATAACATAAACTGTTAATGTAAAAAATATCATACAATCAAATCTAAAAAGAAGAATTCATTAATAAATGGTTAAAAGAAAAACTCCTTTCTTAAGCTCCTACCTAACTACAAAGGGAAATTCCAATTGGCCTATCAAGCACCCCTTTGCAAAAAAAGAAGAAGAAGAAGAAGAAGAAGAAAAGAAAAGGTAAATTAGTCACTTGACCTATTGTATTATTCAAGTTTAATGTAGACTTCCTACTTTGTTTTTATATATAGGAAATTGCGAGTGAAGGAGACAAGCTATATCTTTGTTTCACAGGAGATTGTTTTTATTAGTTCTCGTGAATAAGGAATCATGTTCAAAGAATGCCTCCACATATGATATTGTTCCTCTAAATTCACCTTTACATGAATTTTTTTATTTCAATAGACGCATTTCATATCGTGTTACCTGGTCTATATTTATTTTTCATTTTCTTGTTTATAATGGAAGCCACAGTTTATATCTCCTAAAGGTCATAAATCATATGGAATTCTATTATGAATTAATATATATCATTATAATGGTTTTGTTATTCACCTCATTGGGTGCATATCCCACAGTCACATTATCATGCCTTGACTATGCCTCCATATCTTGTAAGTTATTTGTTCCTCTAATGTAGATTATTTGCACAATTCCATGGCTTGGGTCAATTGTCAATAACATGTACTATGCCATAACTAATTCTCTCAATATTTTATTCTCGTTGAGTTTTGAAACCTTCTAGATAACTTCATACATCATTTCCTTGAACTTTTTTGTCTCAAAGTAATCATTCTTAGTAGGCTAGAAAGAAATGTCTTCCATAAAAATCTTCAATGCATATACTCTACAAATTTTCCTTCCAGCAATGCTAGCAGACGGAAATTAGATTAAAATATATTACCCATGTTTAGTTTATCTTTCAACGTGCGATGGCCATACTCACATTTGTATGCTCTAAATTTCATAAACACTTGAATTATTTTTACATGTGATAGGAGAAGAACATTAGTTATCGTTCATGTCTCAATAACCATCCACTCCTTTCACACTCAACCTCACAATTACTAACTTTAAAAATTCAAAAAAAGAAATAACTAAAAGTCCATTAATAAATTTCACATGTACCAATAGCAACTCATTTTTTACCTTTTTAGACCATAATTGGTCTGTTTGTGCATCTTTATTGGTACCCATAGTGAATGACTACTGAGACATTTCTACATAAGTATTGGAGACTTTAAGTGCATGGTTATTGGGACATCTTTCAACAAGTATTAGGCGACACTTTCAAATATGTACTTTTTGACCCTTGCATGCATAACAATAGCTATAGGTAGTTGAGTTACATGTGGAGACAACAAAAAAAATAATTAAATTTTGATGTACCATTTAAAACTACCCAAAAGCCAAAATAGTAGCTATAAGTAGTTGAGTCACATGTGGAGACAACAAAAAAAAATCATCAAAATCTGATATACCATTTATAATCAATGGGTTTGAGAAGCTAGCTATAAAGGCTACTAGTATGATCCCCCTATTCATTTCCTCAAGTTCAATGCATCTATATCATATGTGAATCCAAGTAGGTTTGTACTAAGCCATTTTATATATATATTATATTAATTACTAAACTAGAATTGTCAACTTTATCTTCTTCAATTATATATATATATATATATATATATATATATATATATATATATATATATATATATATATATATATATATATATATATATATATATATATATATATATATATATTATTGTCTTATCTTTACAAAATAATGTTTTATTATAACATAATTATAAAAGAGAAATAACTAGCATATATATCTTTAATTTTGAGATATATAGATTACATCAATATATATTAAGGCATTAATTTTTTTTAAATTAATATTTTAAATATTAAAGTTGAATGAAAAAATTAAATGGCTTGATATATATAGGCGTACTCTATATATCTTAAAATTAAAGATATATACGCTAGTAGCAAAAATGGAGCTACAATATGAAGGAGAATATATTTTAATCTTATGTTTTTGATAAAGATAAATGGGTTTTACAAGGACCTGAAACCTAAAGTCTTACAATTGTCAGCCAACAACCAAACCGGTAAGAAACAACAGCAAAATAGGGGAGCAATCCCGATCAGAAAAAGAAAACAAAGGAAATGCATACAAACAAGCCAAAGCAAAAGAAAAAGCTCTCAGTTAAGCAAGAGCACCAGATCCTTGTTCTTTTGGATGGAAATCCTATTGATAAGCATGTTGTTTAGGATACTATCATTAATATTATTAGTTTACTATATTATTCTAAGGTTCTTATTAATATAAACATGTTAATTAGGGCATTCGATTATTATTATTAATATTATAAGATTTTTTTTAATTTTTGTCAATAACAAGCCTAAGCCAGAATATATTTAATAAGTGGTGAAAATATACATTAAAGTCTTGAAAGAAGTTAAATCATAACCAACCAAAACTAATATCACTAAAGAAAAAAACATCCCAACATCAGGGGATTGAAAAGTCTATCGAATGTAAGGAACAAAACAAAATATCAAGAAAATATCATCCAGGGACCATTAAGTGGGAGCAGGTGTTTGTAAATGAGAGCTTGAACGAAAAAGAAAAACCACCTTAGACAAAGGCCATAAGATGTATTCTATAAAATGAGTGAGAAAAGGCCATCGACTATGACCAAAATGGAACAAAATAGAATCAAAACAAAGATGGTTACCTTGAAGAAAATTATTCCAATGCTTGGCTATCGGAGGAAGTCAGGGAGAACACCATTGAATCAGAACAGGGGGAAGCTACCATTGCAAGATCCACTACATGAACCTGGTCACTATCGTCATCACTTGAGCTTGAGGATGTTTCCACCTCATTATTGGCATTTACACTCTCCATAAACTTGTAATCCACCAACCAATCCTCATTTTTATCTATATTATCACCAATAGTGTCAAAGCTAATTAGCCCATCTGCAATAAATCCCATTAACCATTTGAGGAATTGAATGCTTATTTGAACAATGGTCAATTTGAAGTCCCAAAAGGTTTTATTCCAAACAAAGAGAATAGGGAATTTGGGTGTAGGGATACTAGCCTCCATTTTGATGGCATGGTGTGACCTATAGGGAATGGTAAAATCATTTTTGATGCTAATCAAAACCTTATGCAATTCACCCAAAAAATATTCTTTGAAGACCCCCTATAGAGTGTATCCAAAGAAACCTTAGTTTCCCCAACTGTGTGAGAGTAATGGCAAGAAAGAAGGTGGAAATATCTATGTTGACTCTGTAGGGATGAGTAGTTCTAATGAATTTCCCCAAGAACATGGTATACTACATGAAAGAAGAGTTTGTGGGAGTAATTGGTTACCATAGAACCATTTATGGGTATTGGGCCTAGAAAACACATCTGTCGCTTCAAAGAAATGAGGGTGATCAATGTATCCACTCTAAGGGGAACAAAGAAATGCAAGGCAAACGTTCTAAATGTGATAGAAGAACCTAAAGAAAGTCAACAACTCTAATGTGGAATGAGAAAGAAAAGAAAACCAATCTGTCTTGATACTCTAGGCTAAAAAATGGAGCTTATAAAGGCATGAAGGATGAAGGAGTCCTATCAATCATAAGGCCAAATCTTATGACAAATCTTTCTCAAAAGGAAGACATTAAATGCAAAAAATGGTGGCTGATAGAAAATAGGAGGAGATCTAAATAAGGCCTTGCTAAAAATAGAGAGGGCGGCCAAGAGAACTAATTCAACACAAAGTATAATTTTCCAAGCCACAAGCCATCCTAAAAGCAGACACATTAATGAGGCCAAGCGAAACTGAATCCAACTCGATAAAACCAATGCAAAAGGACTGATCCTTGCTGTCCTCAAGAAGCTTTCAACTCATAACATTAATGAGTTGGATTATCCACACACTCAAAATTATGAGGTAATACAAATTTGGAGAAAACTTAAATATTTCGTGACCTTCCTCACTAGCCGTAAACATTTAATATATTGCCAATCTTCAAATGGTCTATCCAATCGAAATGATGTTGACAAGATTTGAATATGAGATTAAAAAATCCTACCAATTGGGAGAAATATAGCAACTATAAGTGGGCTTCCCATTTTAAATAAAAAAATATCAATATCAAAACCTTGTCATAAAGCCAGATGATAAAATGATAATAAATAAGATTTAAATATTTCTGCCTTCAACCAACATCCGAACCTAGAGTACTAAATTCTAATCCATCCACCCCTGAATTTGCCAAATTATTTGCAATGACATTGCCTTCTCTAAAAATGCGATTAAAGGTTACTACGTCAAATAAATTAATCTCCTCCAAAACTTTCTCGAGCAGAAAATTGAGCCTCCACTTTGGGGTATGTCCTACCCTCAATGTGGATAGAGGCTTCGCAGGGTTGTTCAGGAACTCTATTTGTTAGTCAATTATCTTATTCTATACTTAGTTTTTCATTAGGTTTGTCCCTCGAGCTTCATCACATTTAGTTTTTCATTAGGTTTGTCCCTCGAGCTTCATCACATTGAGGGTCACAAATCTCATCCTCTACATAATGTAATTGGAAAGAAATGAAATCCTAGAATATCGTTTAAGTGGTTCAGTGTTGGTACTAGCTACTATTATATGGATGAATATTTTAATCATATTTTATGCTAAAGGTTATCATAGGAACACTTCGTTGGTGTTTAAAATGAACCTAGTGATATTGGTAGGTGTTCTTATGTTATGCAATGTTATTGTTAGTTTGTTATGGTTAAAAATTATTAGATATTATTTAGAGCATTGCATAGGTAGCGACGTTGGGGAACCTGCAAGAGGACTTAGGTAAGGTGAATATTTATCTTCTACATGTGCATTTGTCATATTTAATTGCATAATGAGTTATTAATGTAATTTACTTTGTTTAAAAATAAAAACTACTTATTCATTTAGTTGGTTAGATAGATGTTGTTCTCTAGGGTTCCTTAGCAAGGCGTTACATCTAGTATTAGAGCCCAAGTTTCCACACTAGGATCTCTGGTTAATGTTATTGCCCTAGTTTTGTATGTTGTGATGTTGTAACAAGTTAGTCATAGTGCTTCTTATTTATGTGTTGGTTCTCCTAAATACATGCTTTGGAATAATGCTAAAATGCCTACACAAATAAATAAATTAGAACATTTATATTATGAAAAATTTATGAAAATAATTTGTTCATTATTTCACTTTAAAAATATTTATATTATTATATTGTAGTTAATGTCAAATTACTATTATATTGTGATCTTTAATTAATACTAATTTATTATTATATATGATTATATGATCTTATATTTTAATATATTCTTATTATTGTATATTTATATTTTGTCAAACTCTTTACAAGTTCTATTTTCCTCGAATGAGTTTTACATCTCATATTATTTTGAGCTTTGTTTTATTTTTTATGTCCACATTTCTCATATTTTTTTGTTATTTGAGTTTTGATATTTACTATATTTAAAAATTGAATGTTACCCAATTGAACTTTGAAGGGGATTAACTATTGGTGATAAATGCTCTAGTGAAAGGGGAAGTAATTGCCTAGAGTTTGAATAAATTTATTGAATTGATTTTATCAACCCTTTCCACATTAAAAGATTTCAAAAAATATCACGTGAAATAGAGTGGGAATCAAGTGGCAGACACATTGTCTAAGACTGTTATATCATCATTATCATTAAATGGCTTGGAGTTGTTTAAGTATTTTAAGGAGATATGTAATCAACAATTGGTAAGTTTGGAGGTTGTGATCTGTACCATAATTTAATGGTATGACAAAGGTGGTGATCAACTCCCTTTATATCCCCTATGACAATGTCATTTTCAATGTGGCGTTTGATGCCATAGAGAAAGAATAGGTGATAGGTGCCATGGAGCATAACTTTACACTAGTCACTATGAGGCAACAATGATGTTTATGTGGCAACATTACAGAGAGGGGGCTCTACAATGAGTTCAAAATTGATGACCCAGTGTTCTAGCAAATTGTGGAGTGGATTTTGGGGGAGGAATTCCTAAATGCAGAGCATCCTTATCACTCTAACATTGACATTGCCTTCACCTTTATGGTCTGGGGTTTGGAATTGGAGACTAAAGAAAAAGTTTTGAGAGTTGTGTGAATGTGTGAGGCTAGAGTGGTGTGGCGGGATGGCGGTCATCTTGGCGATGGCAGAGCTTGGTGTTGGTTTATGGATGCACCATGTAGATTGGAGGCAGTTTGGGTACGCGAAGACTATTGTGCAACCCTTTCTAGTTTGGAGCATGTTCGGAAACAAGGATGAACGTCGAGTAGAGGCCCAGATGGGCTAGATGTTTTGAAGGTGTATTTGAATTCTTAGGAGACGGAGCAAAAAATAGAGCGGGTGTAGTGACAATGTTTGTGGGTAGAAAGGCCAAAGTTGGGCAGGTGTTCTTGGAGGCTTGCTGTTCGATGGTGAAGCAGGAGGAGGAGTAATTGTCAAGGCATGGTCATGTTTATAGGTTTGTTTATGTGAATTTTGCTATTTAGGATCTGTTCATGAACCCTCGTTTATACAAGTTTAGTTTTAGTTTGTTTGTATGGGGGGAGGGGGAGTTCAGTATGAGTTCTAGGTTGGAGCATGTCTTCGATTTTGATAATGGAGGGTCTATGCTCACTGTCTTGGGAATGGTGGGTGACAATGTAAGGGGTTGATGAGGATGTAGTAGTAGTAGTGTCTATTGTTGAGGAACTCAAATGTAAATTTTAATGATATTTTTAGACAAATACATAACTATTATTGATAATAAAAAAAATATGAATAATAATATATGTTAAATTAATAATTCAGATTATAATAATTTATTATTATATGTCTATTATTATTATTATTATTATTATTATTATTATTATTATTATTAATTATTACATGTATAATTGTACATGATACTAGTTATCATAATTATTATTTTATTTGATAAATCAACAATAATAAATGTATACCTATTTTATATATATATATATATAATTGGAATAGGTTCTTCTATTGTAAATATGATTATACATGGTACAATTTGGGTTCCATACAACCCATTTTGATGGTTTCTTCATTTAGGTTTTCTACATGTTTTCAGTTAGGGTTTTTGGACAATTAACTTCTTTCTTCCTAGAAAATGTGTAGGGTTATTTTTCTATTGTAAAACTTTATTATTGCCTAATAAAAGTTTAGTGACTTTGAGCACTTTTATTAAAAAAAAGTTGTAGTAATAATATTAAAATCTTGGCATCATTAAATAATAATTTGAAATTCTTTAAATAATATAGTAAATCTTTTGACAAATAGTATTGAGGAAAGTCTAACATTGAAGCATCTATATTTAAATATTAAAATATAAAATGGTTTCCTTTAGTAAGCAAACAAAAGACACAATGCATCTAGTTTGTGTCAATCAATAAAATCTATAACATATTACAAACACATTACATCTAGTTCATACCAATTAGTAAAATCTATAACAAACTGCTTAGTTAAGTAACATTGTCACAATAATGATTTTTTGATGTAACAAAAAGTAGATATGTAGAGTAAATGTTTTGTAAGAATTGTATGCAAAATTAGAATTCAAGCTCCATGTGCAATAATTCTTAATCATTAAGTTTATGTGGATTATTGTGTCAGAGTCAAAGATGTGGTCAATAAAATGGCTACACTTGGAGAAATTGTAAGCAATGAAGTTTTGATAAAAAAGGTGTTGAGATCTTTGACACCTAGATGGAATCATGTAGCAATAATCATAGAAGAAAGCAAGGATTTGACAAAACTACAGTTTGATCAATTGATTGGATCCCTAATGTCGCATTAAGAAAGATTGAAAGATTCTTTTGAAAGTGTAGAGAAAGCATTTCCCTCTAAATTGCAAATCACAAAAATTGTAGATGCAAGAAGCAGTAGTGCCAAAATCAATCAAGGCCAAGGTAAAGGGCAAAGCCAAAATTCTTCAAGAGGTAGAGGTAAAGGTGGCTCAAGAGGAAGAGGTGGTTTTAGAGGAAGAGGTAGAGGCAGATTTGATAAGAGAAATGTTCAATGTTACCATTGTAACAAGTATGGCCACTTTGAAAGAGAATGCAGAGAAGGTAAAAGTGCTAACTATGCTCAAGAAAGTAGTGAGAATCCTCTTGATCACTTATTTTTATCTTATGCCAAGGGTGAAAATACTAGTAAAGATGTTTGGTACTTATATTATGGATGATCTAACCATATGACAGGGAATGAGAAGTTGTTCTCAACAAATGCTGGAACATTCAAATACAAGATCCAACTTGGTGATGATAAATCATTGGAGGTTGCTGCCAAAGTAGCTATGGAGATCCAAACAAAAAAAGGTATAAAGAGTATTCATGATATTTATTATACTCTAGAATTGAAGTACAATTTGTTAAGTTTGTTAAGTGTTGGGAAGCTATATGAGAAAAATTATAAAGTAGTCTTTGAGAATAAGACATGTACTATCTATGATAAGAATATGGGTAATAGGGTGATCATTGTTGTTCCTATGACAAGAAATAGGATGTTTCCCTTGAGGTTTGGTGAACATAACAATATTTTGGCAAATATGGCTTATGAGGATTCAAGTTGGTTATGGCATCTCAGGTATGGGTATTTAAATTCTCATAGTTTGAAGTTTCTAACCTCGCATGTATTAGTTTCTGGTTTGCCCAAGGTTGAGGAACA
Source organism: Cryptomeria japonica (assembly GCF_030272615.1). NCBI lineage: Eukaryota > Viridiplantae > Streptophyta > Pinopsida > Cupressales > Cupressaceae > Cryptomeria > Cryptomeria japonica. The sequence continues at coordinate 300,923,504 of NC_081409.1, forward strand.
GAAGGAGGTTTGTGAAGGTTGTGCTAAAGGAAAGCATGCAAGGGAAAAGTTTCTTTTGGTTTAGTGTTAGAGTGAGGGTTAAATTTTTTAAAAGGTTTGAATTCAATTTTGTATAGGGTTTAGGCTTAATTTTCTATAATGTTATGGTTCAAATTGGTTTATAGTAAACATTCTATTTGGGTAAGTGTTAGGTTTAAATATGATTTAGTATTAGGGTTTATTTTGGTTTTGTGTTATCTTTAGAGTTCAATTTGATTTAAATTTAAAATTTTATTTCTAACATAATTTAAATTATATTTATTATATTAATATTATATTACTACATTTTTAAAATTATTTGGTCAAAATTAATATTATAAATTTTATAATAGATTTAATTATTTAATAGTTATGTTTTTTATTAAGGGTAAATGGGTTTTGAGGGAACCAAAAACCTCATAAACAGGTTTTGAAGGGACCCGAAACCCCGTAGGTTTTGAAGGGACTCGAAACCCTCAGATTTTATCAAGATCTGGAACCCACATAACAATGTTGCTAAAAGAAAAGAAAATTAACATACCAACAACCAAGCCACAATCTGGACACAAAACCTCCCTAACACATAAACAAGGGTTTTACGAGGCTCCCTAAACCTACAAAAGTTTCCATGGGCCTAATGGGGTTTTGAAAGGCTCCCCTAACTTTCATCAAGGGTTTTAAATTGACTCCCAAAACCAGCAAACAAGGGTTTTCCCAAGCTCCCATAAGCTGTAACAAAGTCATCAGCTTACCAATAGCACAACTAACCCTTAACCAAAAACTATCACTGGCTAGACTGGGCCCTTTAAAATTGCTAGCATCCAGCATGCCTCGGGAACGAACAACACTCCCACAACCAACACACATTAAGAAGAGAAGAACCTTAAAGCACACATGAGGGTTTTGAAAGGCTCCCCTAACCTTCATGACATACACTAGGAGGGTTTTTGAAGGCTCCCTCAAACCCCCAAAAATATTGGACAGCATAATTAAAAAACCCCAGCCCTAACCATGTAGATCCAAAAGAATGTAATGGTAGGTGGCCTGAATCAGCAACTCGAGAAGCATCCTCACCCAAAATACCTTCTCCCACCATCTCCCCACCTAATAGGGAAGAGTTCCACCTCAATAGGAATAGAAAGAAGGCAGAACATCAGCCTCAGAGACTCTCTCACAGCAAGAAGAAACCCAACCACTCCCAACCACCAAACCTCTACCTCAATAAGAGAAAGGGCGACCTCAAACATGCTGGAAAGAGAGCAACCTAAAAGCCCACACATTACAGTCATGAACCTGCAAAGAAAAAGATCCTCCACCTCTAAAGGAGGATTTTCCAGAACAAAGAAAAGGTCAATCAAACATGTCTCTAACTCAACAGAAGATAGGTCCACCCCCAAAGGACATAAAGGAAAGCCAACATAGAGCCCAGACAATCCTTTATCAACCAAAAAAATCTCCTCCATCAAAACCATAGAGCTACCTAACACTAGGAAGGAGCCAAGAGAATAGGGGAAGTGAGCAGAAGAAACCCAAGCCAAAGATGAAATGAGAGAAGACTAGAGGGTCTACTCATCCTAGAGACAACAAAACCCCTCCAAAACAACTACACTCTGCCAAGGCCAAACAAATCCCCTCTTCATGAAACCCGCCAAAGAAAAGAGGAATAGGGTATCCCCCCAAATGGGCAAGAAAAGGAGAAGGTAGCATTGAAAACCCTGCAACCCACTGCAACACTCCAAGGATGAACCCACACCACCGAGAGAGAGGGACCAAATTTAATTATTTAATAGTTATGTTATTTAATTATGATATAATATATAATGAATTATATATAAAAATGTGTTTTATATATAAAACATGATGTACATTATTACTGTTTAAAATATAAAAGAATCTTTATTCTTGTTGGGTGAAAATTTTGTCAACTCAAAAGAGCTTAAAAATGAGGGTTTTCACCACAATATGTGAGACATCTCTCAGAAGGCAAGATATGGTCCCTCCTACTTATAAGGGAAGCCTCCCCCTTTGTATTGCAAACTATATCCTATCTGCTAACTTTACAATAATCTTGGATGATACAATTACTTTACTCTCTTTTTTCAGTGTAATTATTAACCCAAAACTCTATTTAGAATGAATTTTATTTCCTGAGGCTGAAAACACTTCTTATTTGCACTGATATAAAATCTATGCTAACTTAGAAGCAATGTGTCCATAAGAGTACAAATCCTCTCTTTGCTCCCTTTTTTAAAAATAACTTTGGGATAGGAAAGTAATAATAAAGCTCAAAGTCTTCTTTTTATCACTATCCTATCAACCTTTGCAAATAGATGACTTTTTCTTATAATAAAATTTTAAATACAACCAAGAGGCTCATGAAATCTCAAAGACTTTCTATGACTTCCTATAAATATTCATGAACAAAGATGAAATATGTGTAGCACAAAGACTTTAACATACACTTCACCTTAAATACACAAATGTAGAGGGTAAAAGTAGCACAAAGACTGCAAGTTATCTCTTTGCTTGAGCATGAAATATTAGCTTCAAACATGATAAGTAGCTCAAAGACTAAAAGATCAATTTTGATAATATATCATTAATTATAAACATAATAAGCAGCTCAAAGACTACAAATTGGGTTTAAATCTCTTTCAAATACCACCACAATACTCACAATCAACTCTGAATAATGTCATCACATTCCAACTTGTTCCAACACAAAGATTGAAAGAAACTTGTCTCTTTTATTGATTGCAATTTGATTTACATATAAAAAAAAAAGTTTTATAGTCTTCCCAAACCAACAAAGTTTTGTTGCATTCCCAAAAGATGGATAAAAAGATCCTAAAATATCCTTATTACAATGAGCATCCTCATATATAGAGAGGAGAGGTGCAGCATGAAACTAGGAAAGTTACAACTAGCTTGTGACCAAGTCAAAGGTAGAATCATATTTGACTTAGGACACATGCAGTCCTACATGTGTACTAGAGAATACATAGAATGATACTTGAGGTGTTGATTGATATTACAGAATGAGACTTGAAGTGTCGATTGAAATTACAAAATGCCACTACACCAGAGATGCATAAAAAAATGACTAAGTGTCTAGAGACACATCTTTATTATGATCATCCTTCTTCAAAAAATATTTATATCGTTGCTAGGTATCTTGCATTTCATAATCATCTGGTTTTTGTAATATTTGATGCCACTGAGAATGATAGGAAAAGAAGATAGGAGTCTTGCTTCTTGAACTTCATTGCCTTTTCCCTGGAGATGGTTTTGACTTTTAAATAGCACTATAGCATAGGGAAATCATCCATACTTGTAAGGAGATCACCAACCATCGTGATCATTTGTACTAATTTGGATCATGCACTGCATGTGCCAAATTCGGTATCAATAGGGTCTCTAAAACCCCTATTGTATTATGGGAGACTAAGTGCAAATCTGGTCTACAGGACCGAATTACACTAATTCTCTTTAATTAATTTTTATAATTTAACTTTTCTAATTTTTTAAGCTTTTTTGGGTGCCATGTAGTGCAAAAACAATTATCGTAGTTTTTTTTAATTAAAAATAGATATGTAGTTTCTTCACTTGTTTTCTTGATTTTTATGGCTTTTTGTTTTCCTTGCAAATGGTTTTTTGGGTGACACTATAGTGTTACACGACTCGGCTAAAAAAATAGATTGAAATTATTTATTTTTAATTCAGTGCAAATGATTTATTTTTATTTATTTTTCATATGCAAGCTTTATATTATTATTATTATTATATATAATTTTAAAATATAATATTGATTAAAATATTAAATATATTATATGTTTCCTATATGTTTTTATTTGTTATTTAAATATATATACAATTTACTAAAAATGTATAATTAAGCTATTTGTATTATTTTACATTATATGGAATAGCCTTAGACATTTAATTACTTTATCAGTTCACTTGCCCTTAAGAGGAGAATGAGTGTTATTTATTATTCCAAATGATTAACCTAATACCTGCTTGACGAGGCAATTATTTAAAGCTCACCATAATAAACAAATATTATTTTTTGCAAATATCAACCAATAATTAATAATTACCAAATGAAATTTTTCCACAAAGTATGTAATGACTGTAGTGTGCTATATTTAGTGACAAGATAGTAACAATAAAAAAAAGAATCTTCCCAAATGTCTCTCTCCCTCCTCTCTCTTTGTCCATCTCCCACTATTTCTCTATCTCTCTCTCTATATTATTGTATATCTTTTCTATTACTCTATCTCACTACCTATATCTCTTTATCTCCCCCTCTCTTAATTTTTCTCTATGTCTCTCTCTCTCTTCCTCTCTATTTACATATCTCCTTATATCTTCCTCTCTCCCCTCTTTCTCTTAACATGTCTGCCCCTTCTCTCTATCTTGGTCTCCCTTCCTAGACCTTTATATCTATATCTATTTACCTCTCTATCTCTATACGTCCATATTTCTTCTTCCTCCTTTTTTACTTTCTACTCTAAACTAACCACACTATTAGCAACTATCTCTATATCTCCATATTTCTTCTTCCTCCTTTTTTACTTTCTACTCTTAAAAAACCACACTATTGGTAGGAAATTAACGCATTGTGTCTATTTTTAGACTTTATTATTTTTCTTCTTTTGAATTTGTTTCATATTTTTATAATTAATTTTTCACCTCTCTTAGACTTGTTCCATGACTATTTTTAACACAAGTCTATCATAAAGACTTTAAACTAGATTTCTATTTTTTTAAAATAGAATTATGAAATATGTTTTTCTTTTTTAAAGTGTTTTATTTATTTTTAGTATTAAATATCGAGAGACCAAAATAAGGAGAGTTTATACAAAAATGAGCATGGGAGGCAGAGCCTCAACCATCAACCAAAGAGATTATCTGACTGAACATAGACATCCTCCTACCAAAAAAGAGTTACGAGAGAGAGTATATACAGTGATCCATAAACATCAACTAAAGAGCTACTAAACACCTATTGTAGAATATCATCATGGTTTTCCAACCATGTTGTCCATCCTTGTGGGCCTTCCATCCACACCACCTTCTTCCACTCCAGGACTTGGGTAAACATCTTGAGCTTATCAAAGTAGGGACCTCTGGTGTCCCTAATTTTCTTGATCAGTTTCTTTAGAGCCTCATCGAATGTCATTTGGTTCTCCACAATTCTAGCCCATTCAAAGTCATCCTTCATCTCATATATGAACATGGTTGCCCGACCATCCCCAAGGAAATGTAGCAGCTTCTCCCTCTCAACATTCATCAAAAAGCATACCCGCACAACAATTTTATAACGTGTGAGTTTCATAAAAAACCCAGAAAGAGTCCTATCAGTACCTTGGAATTTTTCCTCATTTCTTAGTTTCCAAATAAACTAAAGTGTGAAAGAAGAAAGAATTTTCTAGAATAGGTTAGCATCCTTCTTGAGGCCATGAATGAATCCAGTAATAATATCAAGAGTACAAACATGTTCATTAATGAAGATTCCAAACATCAGCCAGACCTTTGTGGCAAAAATGCAATAAAAAAAGATGTGTTGCATAGTCTCAGGCTTCCTACATTCATAGCATAGGTCGAAGGCAGAAAAGTTATTCCTAATAGGCAGTCTATCCAACATTAGTTGCCACCTGAAGCATTTGATTTTAGGTGGGATGGGGGACTTCCATAGTTTCTCAAATGTTTTCTGCCAGGCAGAGGTATTAAGGCCAACATACCAGAGGGAGTTAACATGATCTATCACCGTGGTATCATGAGTGAAAAGTTTGTAATAAGAGGTATCTGTGAGCGTCTACATCAGTGTTTCAAGGAAGATCTAGACAAGCACGGACATTTTTAATCATATTGTAGGTTCTCTTATGAGAGGCAGGCAGGCCAAACTTATTGCTAAGATCCTCCTAGCTAATGAGATTATCATGTTCCAAGATGTCCATGAGATATTTAATGCCCTTATTATACCAACACCTAGTAGAGCATCCTTGGGTTAAAGAAAGGGGTTTAGAGTTATGGTAGAGATTCCACCATATTGACCTTTCCCCATGCAAAGTATTATTACAATCAATATTAGAGTTGGCAATAAGTTTATGCACATGCTCCCAGGCTTTCCAGATGGACTTAAACACCCAAGTGCCTTGAATAGACACAGAGAATCCGCCTGCTACCAGATCACTAAAGGGGAGGGCTTTCCAAGATTTGGCAAACTTGGGGATGCCATTTTGTATGTTATTTCTGACAAGAATCTTCTGAGGTTCTTGTCCTTTCAAGGCATCAAATATCCACTTGGCAGCCAGAGAAATTCCTTGCATTTTGAGATTCTTAAGTCCCAGCCCACCAAGTTTCTTAACTATGTGGCACCAAATCCATTTGACTACTTGTGCCTTTCTTTTACCCTTACCATCAGACCAAAGGAAGCACCTGATAGATTTTGGGATCTCATAAATTTGGTAGTTACCGAACATCCAAAGAGAGGAGTAGTATAAACTATAGGAGGTGAGGATTTTCTAGCAGACTTGTATCCTACTAGCCAAGGATAGAACCCTATTGTCCCATTTGTTAAGTTTTTTGTCAATCTTTTCTTTGACCCAAATCCACATGTCTTTGAGAGAGGGAGAGACAGAAAAAGTGATACCAAGGTATCTGACTATTTTATTGGGTCCTCCCCATGAGTATCCAAATTGTTGAAGCCAGTCGAGGGGTTCCTTTTTCCACCCAAGCAGAATATATTTGGAATTGGAGATACAAGCACCAAAGGATCTGCCAAAGGCTACAAGTTTTTGATTGAGGGAGTCAATGTTATGCCTAGAGAGCTCGAGGAAGAGTGTGGTGTCATCAGCAAACTGTATGTTGAGCAATTCAGAGTCATCCAACATCTTAATGCCATGAACTTTAGGGGATAGGGTATCATCTCTTAGGAGGTAAAACAGGGCATTCGAGGCAATGACAAATAGAGCAGGGGCAAGGGGACAGCCCTGTCTAATGGATCTAGAAAGAGGAATAGGCTGGGAGGGTGACCCATTAACTTCAACCAGGGCAGAGGCATCTTTGAGGAGAATTTAAACATGTTTATAGAACTCGCTAGGGAAAGCAAAGGCTCTGACCACCATGAGGATGAAGTCCCATTCCACCCTATCGTAGGCTTTCTCAAAGTCCACAAGGAACATGGCAGTATCCTGATTTGAGGTCTTGGCCCATTCCATAGATTCCTAGCTAGTGACAAGGTTCTCCAAGACATACCTACCTTTAATGAATCCTATTTGGGTAGAGCAGATGAACTTGGGAAGGATTTTCTCAGGGCGAAAGGCTAGGGCTTTGGCCGGGATTTTATAGGAAATGTTAAGGAGGGTAATTGGCATCCAATTTTTTATGAGGGATTTGTCCCCATATTTTGGGATAAGTTTAACAATGCCCCTATTGATGGACTCCCCAAGGGTGCCATTATCAAATGTTTCGGTGTATATGTCATATAGGTCTTTGGTGATCCACTCAATATTGGTTTTGTAAAACTCAACAGGAAGTCCATCAGGGTTTGGGGCCTTATCATCCTTGAGGGCTTTAATGGCATCAGCAATTTCTATCATAGAGATTTTGGTCTTGAGAGGGAGAGCTTTATTCTCGGAGATTCTTTTTGGGATAATGTTACTGCACCTATTTCTAGCATCTTTTGAGGCTTCACTATTCCCCGAGGTAAAGAGGGTCTTATAAAACATTTCAAAAGCATCTTTGATCTCATTGACGTTCAGGAGTTCCTTATCCTCAACTATGGGTCTGCCAATTTTTTCTCTATTTTGTTTTTGTTTAAGGAGATTGAAGAAGACTTCAGAGCCTTTGCCTCTAAATTTGAGCCAATGATTAGGGCTCTGATGAAGGCACCCCTGATTTTGACCTGTTGATGTTTCCTAAGAATGTCTCTAGCCTGAGAGACCCATTCTGCTAGGATAGAGGAGGAAGAATGTAATTGTATTTCATGCTCCAAGGAGTGGAGCTGATTAGTGAGGCTTTTGTCCACAAACCTGAGATCATTGGCTTTCTTATGGCCAATAGTTTGGAATATTTTCTGCCAAGAGGAGACGTTTCTATTCCATCTAAGGGTGTGGGATTGGGGATGTTGAGAATGCATGTTAAAGAGTCTAACCATTTTAATGGCAGTTATGGCATCCTTGTCATTTAGCAAGGAGGTATTTAGGATAAACTTCTTATTGAAATGATTGATGTTAGGGATGGAGTTCCTAGTATTGATGACAAAAATGATAGGGAAATGGTCGGATAAGGTCACTGGAAAAAACAACCACCGAGTTCCCAAAGTGGTAATGGGAGAAGGAGAAGAAATCTTTATTAACATAGAACCTGTCTAATCTGGAGTAGATTCGGCTGGGGCCTTGCTAAAAGTTGTACCAAGTGTACCATAGGGCAGAGGATTCAAATTTGCTACCCTTAAGGGGGTCAAATAACTACATGTGTTGTTTAAACCTATCCCAGTGAGGTTTCTCTTGGCACTTCCATTCGAAAGGGATACCCCCAACCTTATCATCTTGGTTTTCAATCATGTTAAAGTCTCCAGCCATGACCCAGGGGATACTCAGAAGGGATTCCAACCAATTCCAGAGGGACACTCTTTCCCTATGATCATTAGGTGCATATATAGAACATACCCCAAAACAGGAGCCTCTAATATCCAAGGAGGCCCAGACCACTCTATTACATGGGGAGATGCCCCTATCCCTAATGTAATCTGGCCACTTAGGGTTAATGAGGAGATTGACTCTACCCTTTCCCTTGGGATGATTGGTACATATTTTGGTCCCATCTCTCCAAATAAAATCAAGCGCAGTGTTAAGGGAGAACTCAATGGATTTAAGCTCTTGAAGCATCAAAAAGTCTAGATGTTTATGAAAATTCAAATAACTTTTAATAACAAACTTCCTATCAAGTGACTCCAAGCCTCTAATATTCCATGAGATGTATTTCATGAGAAAAGGGGATTAAGAGGGACTTCTTGGGAGACCATTTTGCTCTCCAGACTTTTTCTTATTCTTGGAACCAATAGGTCTGCCTTTATTTTTGGCCATGGAGGATCCATGCATGAGGTTATCATCTTCCTCACTAAGCTCAGTTAGCTCATTTTTACCATGTGGAGTTTCTACAATGTTTGACCCAGGCACTTGGGAGCGTGGAAAGCCCAGGAGCATTGAGCTAGAATTAATGTCTTCTAGACCCTTATTAGCATAAATAACTTCAATAATATGGTTGTCCTCTATTTCATTTAGCATAGATGTTGTCACGGGGTTGGAGGTGTTAACATCAGGGGTAACCTCTGCAAATAATGTGAATTCAGATCGTTTTGGGGTCCCAAACCTGAGCATCATTTTTGTAGGATTATCACTCATGCTAGCATCACCAACACCGTGATCAGACTTCTCTAAATTTTTAACCATATTTTTAACCAAGGAGGTGGTCGGAGTTTTTGAAGCAATTATTATAACATCATTCGTCATGATGGGGTATTTGCTAGTGGTTGTCAACTACTTGGCAATTTGATCACCAGCTCGGATTTGATGCAAGGCGAGTTGCTAGGCATTCTTTTGTCTTCACTTTCTTGATGTGACTATTTGAAAACAGTCAAAAGGTGAACCCTCAAAAATTTTGGTGGGAACGGAAGCAGGGTTGAGGGGTTCGGTAGTGGAGTCAACATTCATTGGATTTAGTTCAATAGGGATGAGGCTAGGAGCAGAGCTTAAGGTGGGATCATCTTTAGAGTTAGTATTGTTTCTAGCAGAATGAGGGTTGCTTGGGTTTGGGATCGACTCCTTATCGATGCTAGGGTTTTTAGATGCTCCTGCTATGTTAGTGTTATTCTTTTGCTTCCTGCAGTTAATTATTGGGCAGTTCTTCCGAAGATGCCCTTCTTTTTTGCACAAAAAATAGGCATTTAGTCCTCCAAGTATTTCAACAGGGCAAACAAATGTTTCCTCACCAATGTTATGGTTTAGAAGTGGAGGGATGTCGACCCCAAGTTTGATGGAGATAAGTATTCTTGCATCAAGGTCAGTGACTAAACGTGTTGTTTCATCAACCTGAATTATTCTCCCAAATGATTCCAATACTTGGGGAAGAAAATGCCAGAGGAAGGGAGGGACATCCTTAAGAATGACCCATCTAGGGCTTGAAAGAGGAAGAAATTCCTCATTAATGGCCTCTAAAGACCAGGCTAGGGCACAAAAGGAGTTATTCTCGACAATCCAGTATTGTCATTTAAGGATTTCAACCTGGGATTCATGATTATTAAAAAAGATAATATAAAGACCTTTCCGGACTTGCCTACAAAATGAAATCTTAAGCCCTAATTTCAAATTCTAGAGATTATGAAACCAATCATCTAAGAATTTCCTAGGCGGGCATTTCTCAATATTAACACAAGCAAAGAAAATTGCAGTATCGCTTAACCTAGATTTTTCAGAAACAATTTGTTTCATCATCTCATCGTTTGGCGAAATACAGAAAGAATGTGAGGGCATGGTAGGGCTCTTACCTTCCTCACCATGTCATTCACCTCCAGGAGTCTTAAAAAATCTCGCACTAGGGTAGACTCCATGAGTAGACGGAGCAACGCTCTCGGCAAAGGTTTATTTTCAGTTGGAATGGACCTGATCGACAGGGCTAGGGGAATTAAAGGTGCTACCATCCGACTTTGGTTCCATTGGAGGTCACAGATGGGTCGCACGAGTGACCAAGGAGGTGCAATTAAGGGTTAGGTTGAGATGCAGATCAAGTACATTCAAATACCAGACAAAATTAAATCAAAGTAAATGCAGATTAATATATGAGTAAAGGAGAACATTAAATGAAGAGTATAAGGAAGAATTTTTTGCAAACCCCATGGAGGAGGGAGTCCTCCTCCAAAAGCACCAAGTGTTCACATGCCTCAATCTAGATTTGACGATCTGCTTTCAACAATTTGCATTTTTCGCCCTTCACACATTCATCATTCACACTAGGTTTTCGCCCATTTTGCTGGAACGCTGAGAGAGGCAGCTGCAGGGAAACTAGCGGTGGAATGTATAGGCAAAGGAGTTCTGTTTGTGGAAGCAAATGTAGATGTTACTCTTATTGAATTCGAAGATATTCAGCTGCCGATTCTTGGATTTGATGAACTGTTGCACAACATTCTCAGCCCTCATACTATCATTAACTCTCCCCTTCATCTCATTCAGGTCTATAAATCTAGGGCTTTTAATCAGATTAGATCTATTAATTCACGAAAATATCATTTTCAAAAATCGCAATCCCTGCCAATAAAATCGTAGTTCTTCATCTTTTGTCTTCACCAAATAATCAATCCGTAATGAGGATTTTCAAAAATTGCAATCCCTAGATGTGAATTCCTTCTTTGCAATTCAACGCACTGCAAATGATAATACCTCTCTTATTTCCTAAAGTGTTTTATTTATTTTTTATTCATCTTATTTAGTTTCATAGATCAATTTTAAATTGTATTAAATACCCATAAAAAATCAAAATAAATATCAAGAAGGAATAAATCAAATTTACCATAAAATTGAAAAAAGTTACATTTTAATGATGTTTCTATATTTTAATTTTAGACTATATTAAATATCCTAGAATTAAATAAAATAACTATTAAATAATTATATTTATTTATTCATTATTTATAGAAAGGAATATAAATTTAAAATATAATAATATAATATTTATATTATATTAATATAATAAAAATATGATATTATAAGAATTAAAACATGAAAGAATATTGTTACAATGGAAACTAGAGATCGAACAGAATTTGATACATGTAATATAAATTAATTGGTAAATTTAAATTCTTAATTTATTAAATATAAAATATACTTTTTAACTAATATTGATTTAAATTTATGCTAAAATGTCTACACAAATAAATAAATTAGCATATTTATATTTTGAAAATATATCATATTTGTTCACTATTTCACGTTAAAAATTATTAATTATTATATTGTAATTAATGTAAAATTACTAATATATTGTGATCTTGTAATTAATACTAAGTTATTATTATATATGATTATATAATTATTTCTTAATATATTTTATTATTAAATTTTTAATATTTTGTCAAACTCTTTACAAAATCAAAAAAAAGTTTACAATACTATATTATTATTATTGTTGTTATTATTATTAAATTATTATTATTACTATTACTATTACTATTATTGCTATCTTGGTACTCACTGTTCATCACAAAGTGCCTTGATCTATTCTAGTCTTCCGTAGAGGACCTGCTTGAGTGTATCCTCTCAGTAGCTTATCCAATCGATAGCGTATGTTCATCTCAGAACTACCGATTTGACCTAGAAGAGACAAATTCACATGTTTGAACACAAACACACTTACCTGACATAAACGCGCTTGAAAACTGCATAGATGTGCCTGAAAAACATAGATGCACCCGAAAGACACAGACGTGCCTAAAAGACATAGACGTGCCTATGCTCTGCACAAACGCGCCTGGGCTACACAGATGTGCCTTCTTGGCACATATGCGCCTAAACATCATAGACGTGGTCGCATTGATCACAGACGCACCTGGCACAAACACAGACATGCCTCGCGAGCATAGACGCGCCTGGCACCAACGTAGACGTGCCTGGATGTTTTTGAACATTTTTTGGACCCTATTCTAAGCACATTTATTGACCTATCTACCATGCATTAATGACAACAATAAATGCATCAAAGTACAAGGAGGTTTGGTGGTACTTACCGACTCTCCTGCCTCTGCTGGCCTCTGGAATCGGTGAACGCGGTCGAATCTGTGAACGAAGGCCATCGCTGTTGACTGCTGCTGCTCTATTTTCGCTCTACACTCTGCTCTCGTGGATGTGTAGATGACAATGAGGATGTATTTTCCCCCGTGGTCTATTTTATAGACTACCCTAGCCCTAGCCCTCGTTTTCCATGTCAGTCTTCGTTATCCCGTGACTTTGTCACTTTATCCGGTTAGTCCATTCTAGCATTTCTTTCTTATCGAGAGATTGTCTGCGATCTTTTCAGACATTTTTTCATCCAATCTCTCGAGGGGGCATATCATTCCCATCTTGGGGCAACTCTGTATCAGTTCATCTTATCTTCTTTGAAACAACACGATGAGCTGCATTGTCTTAAAGAGGGGCAAAAAGTAGACACCCAAAATTGTCCACTCTAATTAAATAAATATTTTATTTATTTAATTATCTAAGCTTAATTCTTCTATTAATTAAATAAATCTTTATTTATTTAATTAATTCATTTATCCTCTTCTAGCCTTATTTCTCATTTAAATAAATACATTTATTTATTTAAATTATCCTTTTCCTAAATTAAATAAATATCTTATTTATTTAATTGATCCCACTTCTTCTATTAATTAAATAAATATTTATTTATTTAATTAATTCATTAACCTTTTCTACCTATGACACATGTCATTCATCTCTTAATTCGTACACTACCTACCCCTTTCATTATTTTATTATTTCTCTTACCTACCCTCTAATCATAGCCGACCTCCTTTTACACCTCTCAATCTTATCCCTCCATTTCATATAGTGTCTTCTATATAAGACGATACTTCCTTCATTATCAAATCCTAATCAATTATTCTAATCAATCATCTTAATGACTTGACTACACTACGATCCTACTTGCAACCACATTCCGTTCTTTGTTGAGCTCTTGTGCACATAAAATCTGAGAGCAAATATATCAAGCAAGATCAATGGAGATAGGAAGAATGGAGATCCAAACCCTATTGGACATGTGATGGTATAATCTTTGTGATTTCATTTGATTTGCATTGTCTTAGGTAATCTTCATATGCTATGGTGGATCTTTGTTGTTGTTAGGCTAGGGTTTTGTGGTTGAATTCATTTAGCCTTTCAATATCGTTATTATTGTTATCCATTTTCACCATATATAGTATCATCATTTAATGGTATGAAAAAGGCAGTGATCGAATCACTTTATATCCCTTATGACAATGCCATTTTAATGTGAGGTTTGATGCCTTAGAGAAAGAACAGGTGACAAGTGCCATGGAGCTGAACTTTACACTAGTCACTATGAGTTTAGTTTTAGTTTGTTTGTATGGGTGAGGGAGGGGGGGGGAGTCAAAATGATGTTAAATTTTCAGAGGAAGGGATAGGCGAGGGGTTGGGCTAGATTCTATATGTAACATGCCCCTATCAAAGCGTATTCTAGTAAGCAGCATTATTGAACTGATTAATTCATTATTTCCCCTACAATTCTATGGGGCATGTGTATTGTTTTCCAGTAGTTGAAGCGGAAGATTCAGAAGTGAGTCCAGATCTAAGCTTAGTGATCGAGATGCAATTGCTTATCTAGCACTAGTGGCATAGGTAGAGGTAGAGGTAGACAGGGGGGAGTTTAGTATTAATTGTAGGTTGGAGAATGCTTCGATTTTGATAGTGGGGGATCTATGCTCACTGTCTTGGTAAGGGGTTGATGGGGAGGCACTAGTAATTTCTATTGTTGATGAACTCAAATGTAAATTTTAGTGACATTTTAATACAAATACATAATTATAATCGATACAAAATAATAATAAATAATAATATACTTACTATGAATAATAATAAATATTTTTAATATTTCAGATTATAATAATTTATTATTATATGTCTATTATTATTATTATATAATATATTAATTATTATATGTATAATTATACATGATACTAGTTATCAAAATTATTATTTTATTTGATTAATCAACAACAATAAATGTATACCTATTATAATTATATTATTGTTATAATAATATATATTAATTAATGTTAATTTAATGATTAAGAATTATTGTACATGGAGCTTTAATTCTAATTTGACATACACTTTCTTACAAAAAATTTACTCTACATATCTACTTTTTGTTACATACAAAAATCTTTATTGTTACAATGTTATTTAACCAAGTAGTATGTTATTATTTTACTAATTGGCATGAACTAGATGTAATGTGTCTGTAATATGTTATAGACTTTATTGATTGACACGAACTAGATGCAATGTGTCTTTTGTTTCCTTACTAGGGGAAACCATTTTATATTTTAACATTTAAATATAGATGTTTCAAGGTTAAACTTTCCTTGACACTATTTGTCAAAAGATTTACTATATTATTTAAAGAATTTCAAATTATTATTTAATGATGCCAAGATTTTAATATTATTTCTACAACTTTAAAAAAAATAAAAGTAAGCAAAGTCACTAAACTTTTATCAATCAATAATAAAGTCTTGCAATACCAAAATAACCCTACAATTCTTTTTAGGAAGGAAAAAGTTAATTGTTCAAAAACCCTAACCGAAACTACATAGACAACCCTAACTAGAGAAACCATCAAACTGGGTCATATGCAGAACCCAAATATTCAATGTATAATTGTATCTATAGTAGAAGAACCTATCCCAGTTACATTTGTATATATAAGCTAAATATTAAGATTCTAGACATAATAATCAGTTCAATTACTTGGACCGACCTCCAGAGGAACAATTCTAGTAGGTGAAGAAACGTCAGCATCACCCTACTGATTAGAGACATCATCCTCCTCCATAGGAGACACTTGTTGAATAGGCTTGATGTTCACAAGCTCATGATCATCATGTTCTTGATTACCAAATGGAGCATGCAATCCAACAAAGCCATCCAAAGCCTCCGCAAGAATGTCATCATTGACATCATCCAGAACTCTTTTAGTCTCTTGCAATGTTTGGTCATACTTTTCATAGATCATGCCTGACCTAATGATAGACAATAAATCAACACAATACCCATAAGTAAGTCGGTCAAAAAACATAAAAAAAAGCTACCAATGGGAAAATCACTGTGATAAAATTGGCAATTTTCTAAAGCAATTTATTACTATAATTATTATTTAAATGATTCTAAATTATCATTTAGTTATGTCAAGATTTAAATATTATTACTACAGGTTAAAAAAACTCCAACTTCAATACAAAAGCATTATGACAAAACCCTGATGAAAATACGTCTCTTGTTTATAAATGTCAAACTATTATGCATGATGCATTCAAGATTAAAATATCAATAATATATTCCTTAGAACAAAATCGTTACAAATGACCATTAATAAGGGTCCCATTGAAAACAACCTTGATATTTTGCATAAGGCTTTTAATCCTTTCTATTGCAGAGAATCTGAAAAGTTTTAAAGAAAAAGTCCTAAAATCAGAAAGGTACATGGTATTTATTGAAAAGATACGTAAATTTCCTATAGAAAGCTTACTTAGGTGAAATCCTTGTGGGGATATTGTAAGCCACAAATCCAAGGGACTCTACCCAATCAATAACGTTTGGCGCCCCCTCAATAAATCTGATCGTTTTATTTTCTTCTTTTGCTCCATTTCTGTAGAGCCACATTATCGCATTCCATCCTTGCTGTGTTGGATGATACATATCCCAGTGAAACTTTTCCTCTACATTTGAACACACTTCAAATAAAGCCCCGCCGACTTCGTCCACCTCTCCACACCTTTCAACCCCGCCTTTCTCAGCACAGCAAGGGACGAATAAATCCACAAAACCTGTCACACAATATCAATAACAGATGTATTATTCAGTAGGGAGAGGTTTTGAAGATTTACATGACACTTAGAAAAACGCATAGATTCTGCAGTACCAAATTGTGCAGGACTGGCGAAGATATGATTAACTGCAGACATCAAATCTGAAATTATGATGGACAATTCCTTGAGATCCAATTTGAGGCTTTCTACGCCCTCTCTCAATAATCTTGTATGAAGAGCTAAAAAGTCATCGTAGTTTGAATCGCAGGATGTTTTGCCGATCTGAGGACCGCACCCAAAGCGAGCAATATTACTCACCGCAAAATTCCTAGGCCCGCTTTCGTACAACTCTTTCACAGCGTCGATTATTTCGCTTACCACAGGTTTCACCAGATCCATCACTCCCTGTAATAAAAATTAACAAATTAGGAAAAAATAGATTTAATAAGAATTTTAAGGCGAAGAAAGGCCTCAGATTTTGAATCACCTCAATGGAGCCGTTTCTGCTATCAAGGAATGCAAGGTAGTCGTTACCAACAAGAGAGATAAGAACTACAGACTGCGAGAGCTTGTGAGAGTCGAACTCATGACTTTGTCCTATCACCTTCTTAAACTGCTTCACCTGTTGTGCTAACGTTATGAAACCGTAGGCTTGAAATATTCCACTTCCTCCAACTGCAAAATTCACTCCTCGTCTAATCTTCTTCGCAGTTGCTTTACAGTCATGACTTCTGAGCAGCTCATAAGCTATGGGAGAGGGAAGCGCTAAAATATCCCCTGCACACACCACAATCACATATTGATAAGCCCCAGAATGCTTAAATCCTGATATTACACGGTTTCTGAGTAGAAGGAAGGTTTACCCCAAAAATCTGTCTGGATTTTTCCAGAAGAATATCGTCCTGCAGGATAGCCAGGCCAGGTCAAACCGTATGGTCGTCTCCATGACTCGTTTACAGTTTGATTGTATGGATTACTATTTCCAGTGTCGGCATAAGAGTCTCCAAAAACAAACAACGCCTGAGCCTTCTGTGCGATTCCTCTCCCTGCAAATCAAACAATTTAAATGAAAACCATACGAGAATATAGAATGAGGGAAGTTTGAATTGATAATTTGTAGAATTGACCTGCAAATAAACAGAGAATGGTCATCAGAAAGAGAAGGCGAGAAAACATGGCGTCCATAAGTCTAGTCTGTTCGACCAGGTATTAAGGTTATAAGGTAAAGAGGCTACAGTAAAGTCGTCCTCGTTTGAGTGTAGAGCATCTTTTTAAGTTTGTCGTTTCCAGAATGAAATGAAGGGCTGGTTAAAGACTTCTTTCGGAGGGTCAAAAATCGTGACAACAATCTATTTAGACTTTTGACTACGCATGAGCATGCTTGACCGTGATTATTAATTAATTATTTATAGTTGATTTTTAAATTTAAAAATAGATTTTTTAAAATATATTATAGATTGATTACATATTATACTATAATTTTATATATCTTAAAAAAATTTATTTTAAATTTTATTTTTATATGATATTATCTTTAAAATAAATTTATTTTAGTTTCAGATGATCTAGCTATCAAATTTAATTTTTGGATAAGATTAGCAGCTGTGTTTCTAAGAGTTTTATGGGATATGACAATAATAAATTAAAGGTAAAATTTTATTTTATTTAAATATTACATTACAAAATTACTATGTTCACTGAAAATATAAGAATAACATATATATAAATTAAATAACCTTCTATGCTACAACTTCAATTGTACAAGCAATCCAAATTGAACATAATGGAAGATGAATGCTACTCTAGATGAAATCTACACTATGAAAGTAACGAGCACATTAATTTAACCTATTGGAATCTCTAGTATAGAGTACCCTTTTGGTTCTTTGACTTGTAAAGTGACATAAAGGACAACGAAATTTGCACATATAAGTATTTCTAGTGCAGTAAAATTCACTAACATGACTTCAAAACTATATTAGTACAATTTTGAGCTCTCAATGAAGTCAAGCTTCTTAAAAAGCCCAAACTCAATTTTTTCTATTTCAAACAAATATATCAAATGTTTAAACGACACATGCCAAGGGAGTATACCACCCCTCACAAAATCTCATGCACTAGAAGAGATGAACGAGAAAAAACCAACCAACCATTGAACAAGAAATAAAATCAAGACACATGAAAAAAACAAGTTCATAGTTGAATGATCACATGAAGATTCTATTCATTTGTGAAATAGAGGAAATCTGTTAGCTCTATATTAGTCTTAGTTGTCTAGACACTTCAAAGGAAATGGAGGTACTTATATAACAAATAAGTAAATCATGTAAAGGCCTAACTATGCAAGTTGTTTCACTTTGCTACTTTAAGAATCAAGGTATACATATTCTTAAATCGCAGTTAATTTGTTTCTTTACATAACATTAGTTATGTTTACTCTCCATCATGGTTCATGCAAGTAATGAAATACTATAATATTTGGCTATCTTCATCCCCCCCCCCTCATGTTATTGTAGCCTTGGCAATCTCTTATATTGTTATCAACACAAATAGTGCTGACCCCAAAACAAGAGATGAAGAAGGGTACAATAAATTTTTTGGGAGGATTGATTGCATTAGCTAAGAATGGATGGTTAAATCAAATGGATGACTAATTTTTATGATATGCAGATATGCAATGCTTTTAATGCTACTAACAATGGTCTTGGATGTAAGGCATGATAAAGTTTTTTGCTGAATTATGGACTGAGGTTGCTTCAGAATTTGCTAGAAAGAAGCAATAGTGGTCCTTTGTAGGTGGTATGGATATAGTACTGGTTTTTGTGATTGAGATGACATTTTGTATACTCCGGCAAGGATATCTAAATAGGGAAAGTATTGAATCACGACATAGAGGAAATAGTGAGGCTAGGTATTAAGAATTTCTTTTGATATTCTTGGTTGTAACTTATCCAGGACTGTATGTATCTTGTATGATGTAATTAGTAGACTATAACATCAATTAATTTCTCTGATCCATTAATGGATCTTGGCTAGATCAGAAGTTTTCTTCCCTCCATTCTTTCCTACCGGTGCCCACACTGAATGGAGATGTAAAATTCATTTTTAATAATAATAAAATTATTGGCTTCGATATTTTATCGATAAAAAAAACAAAAAAGAAAACTATGCAAGTTGTATAGATTCACAATTCCATGTACATTTTGGTATTTGAAAGCAGTATGTATGCCAATAGGTCCTAATACCAAAGCAATTAGATGTCAAGATAGATGTGCATTTTTGGTAGAAATTTGGCATTAGAATTACCTTGTAAACAAGAATTGCTAGTCCCAAATTAATATATGTGGCAACTCATTAGTTAAGATTCTAATTATCAACAAAAAATTTGTAAAGTAGAGCATAGAAGAAAAACATATTTAATAGTGAAAGGAAAATTTCCATTAATATGGATATAATTATTACTACGAGATTTTGCCAAGATCAAGAGCTCAATGAAAACTACAATAGAGAGACAAAATATAGGATAAGAATAAACTTTATTCTCATCAATAGATAAATGATCAATTGTTCCATTTTCATACAATGTAGATGAGCCTGCTTATATAGGCAAGTCTTATGGATATGTGAGCACACAAACATGACATGTGGCTCAATAAGAAACAAGGGTAGGTAGGAAATAGGTATGGGTAGGTAGGAGAAACAATATAATAGTCCACATGAGGTGGATCACCCACTGAATGTGGAGTGTAATAACAAGATCAACACCATAAAAGGTGGAAATTCTCTTACACACACTATCCCAATGAGGCACAAACACCTAAGTGTCTCATACCCAAACTACTATGAAATGCATTTCCTAAGTAAACTTAAGTAAAGTGTAATATTATCCATGATGAATAATTATTTACACCAACACCGTCCCTTAAGTGCAACTTAGGGGAATGCACTTAAGTCTACAATGCAACTAAGCAATGCAAGATGGGTCCCAGCTACTAGGCCATGTTAGGTACCCATGTACAAATGTGAATGCATGAAAACCAATGCAATGAAATCTCTCACAAAGTGGAGAAAGAGAGAAAAACCCAATGGGAAAAAACCCTCCCCCAAAAGAGAGATGAAAAACTAGATACAAAGAACTCTCATAGAAGTATGTGAAGGACAAAACCCCATGTGAGGAAAAAGTCCCCCCCATATGAGAGAAGAAGAGAAGCTAGGAAGTCCCCCCTTAATGTGGAATCTGCACCAATGATAGAAGCTCAATGTATGAAGAAACTACTCCATGAACGTCGAACAATATTGTCACAACCCTCCTTTATCATTTTTTTTTTTGATTTAAATACAAAACTTTATTTATACTCTTTGGATGAATTATTGAATGAATATTGTAAGGGAATAAATTAATAAACCACACACACATGGAAAATGCATATATATTTTAAATTGTTATTTAATTTCCCTCACCCAAATTAAGGCACATGTTGTAGGAGGAATAAGAAGCTTCTAGAGGCTTCTCCACCTCCTTGCATGTAACTCCTCCCACTAAGCCTAATTAATTTGCATGGAGGCCAAATTGGGAGAAGAATCTCTTTTTTTTAAATTAAAAAATAGGTAGTGGGAAATTGTAATTTCTTTTATAAAAGGGGAACAAGTTTCAAAGGAAAAGCTAGCTAATCTTGATAAGAAATTTCTGCAAGTTGAATTCTCTTTGGTAGTCCACTTCATTGCAGCCAAGGTTTTGTTGGGAGGATTTCTCTTCAATTTGGAGGATCAAGGAAGACTCTACACCATTTTTGCAAGCATCCAGGTTCCTTCAAGCTTAGTTTGTGCATCTTGTTCTTGTTGTAGATTAGATTAGATTATTTTATGAAAATGAAATTCATTCGTGAAATTAGTTTCAGACTTTGATAAGAATTAGATTAAAATGTTTTAAATTGTTTATTCATTGTTTGGATTCTTGATTTTGGAAAATAAATTGTTGATTCATTATTCAGATTTTGATAAAATTTAGTTCAGATTTGGAGTAGATTAAAATGTTTGATAGAAAGAAAAATAAATTTGTTGATTCATTGTTTCAAACTTTGATAAAACTTAGTTTTAAATTTTGGAGTAGAATAGAACAAATTGTTGATTATTAGTTTCAGATTCTTGATAAGGAAGTAGATTAAATTTGCTTGACAAAGAATTAAATTCACTGTTTTTAAAAAAAAATATATATAATGTAATAATAAATCTAGATCCAGATTTAAATTGTTCCTCTTATTCTTTTTGATTCTTGCTAAGAAGAACCATCTTTCATCTCTCTGGTTATTGTTATCCAAATCTCATTTAAGGAGTATTCTTATTATTATTTTCTTTTTGAAAACTCTCTGTAGATTGAATAAAGAGCTCACTGAAATTACCAGTTGAATAAATCCTCTCTCTCTGTGAATGAAATTCCTTGTGAAAAGAAATAAATCCTCTCTCTCTGTGAATGAAATTCCCTGTGAAAAGAAATAAATCCTCTCTCTCTATGCATGAAATTCCCTGTGAAAAGAAATAAATCCTCTCTCTCTGTGAATGAAATTTCCCTGTGAAAAGAAATAAATCTTCTTTATCTGTGAACGAATTTTCCCTGTGTAAAGAATAAAGGAAATGAAAAAAAAAACCTCTCTGGCTATTGCTTCATTATATTTTATCTCTGAATATCAATCTGCCACATTGTTATTCCCTATTATCTACCCTGCTCTGGGTGATTTTCAATAGATTAAAATACATTACTCCTGTAAGAAAAAATAATAACAATAATATTGTTTGCAAAAACATATATATATATATATATATACGTGCACATATAAATAACAAAAAATGGAAGTCGTTCAAAAAAAAAAACCTCTTGAAAATACCACCTTCGCCCTGCAACGCATGGCGTTTTTATTAACCTGCATGCAAGGACGGTTACGTAGTAACCGATTGCTGGGTACGGACGGGCCCGCAGGGTCCCCTCATCCCTGCGGACCTGCGCATGCAGGGCCGCAGGGGTGATGGGACCCGTGGTCCCCACCCCGCAACCCTTGCTACAATCATAATAAAATACAAGCCCATCCCATTTAAATTTGGGTTTTTTTTTAGTATTTCGAAATTTGGAATTTTTTTTTATTTTTTTTTATTTTTTAAAAGAATAATAATCTAAATTAATTACCATGTAGTTAATGTTTTTTTGGGGGGTTGATAATAATGACACTTAGGAAATGATGACTTCTTTATTCCTTAGTGTAAATTTAAGGAGATTGACTTTCAATTAAAAATGAGATTAATGTGTAGCAAGATTTTTATTAAACTATTAAGAATCGTTGGGACACTCGATTGGTCCTTAGAGATTTACTTACCTTATTACAAGTACTTAGATTTAATCGTTATTTTGGATTCGTTAAGTCATCTTGCATCATAGATTAATTGCTTTCGTTAATGGTTCATAACATGCGAGTTATTTATAGGATAATTATATCTTTCATGCAATTATTATTATGCAAGTTTCATTTGTTATGCAAATTTACACTTCAAGTAGTTACTTCAATTATTTACGTTTTCATTTTCGTTATTCGTAGTTAGATAACTAAATAAAGGAAGTTGGAAAACCAAAACTAGCAGCGTTCGGTATATATGGTGCCTCTGGGTCACGCTTACGGGTAATGCCGTCGTGTTGAACTACTGCACTTCACGCCTAATAAAGCTGCATTAACGACGTCTGTGGCATCATCCCTATAAATCGTCGGGGAGTAATAAGGGACATTTGGAAGTTAAAAATCCAAGGGGCGGGTAATCCCTCTTGGATCGATAATTTAATAAGATAAATTTTAATTGAATTCCACATCCGTTGAGATAAACCATAGTAAACCCCTCTTAGGGATGGTCAAGTTAAGAGCTCTCGTGAAATTTACCTTATTTATTATTTAATTATTCACCTCGAAGGGATATTGGTGATTTGCAATTGGGTGACGCTCATGATAAGAATTAGGTTCTAGTTATTTTGTTAGGCCACAAGCAATGGGCCATCTTGAGCCTTCGCTTAAATGCTACCTTCGTGGGTAGCAACCGCAGAGAAACTGTCTGGGACACTGACCCTAGAAAGGGTTGCGTACCCACAAAATCAGTTTACATCAAACCATAGATTAGAAAATAGAACTACATACTTTACACCTTGATCCCGCGCCGAAGCGGGTATGTAGGCAGTCTTGGGACGGAGTTGTCCCTCGTACTCAGGCGTTCGTGGGTAGGGTCTAGGCTTGGTTGAGTAAGAATCCTAATTGAAAGATAAGATAATCAAACTCAATTCAATGCATACTCGGAAGGAATCCCGTATGGATTCGCTTGACTTCCCGAGGCTTTAAGCCAAATTCCGAGGCGGAATTCAAGCTTGTGTTATTTTCTTATTACTCCTAAGGACGGCGACCTCGGTGCATTCTTGTTAGAAGAATGTAGTACTTAGTGAGTGGCTCAGGACCCGAATGGTCCCGATGAGTCTAAGTCTCTGGCCAGAGCATCTCCTATCCCGTTTGGATAGATGCCTACCCCGTATGGGTAGATGCCTATCCCGTATTGGATAGATGGAATTTACGTCCCGTATGGACAATTGCCTAACCCGTATGGTTAGAAGCTCATCCCGAATGGATGATTGCCCAATCCTATTGGATGGATGCCCAGAGTATGCAATTGAATAAAACATAATAAAGAAAAAAATAAAAATATATATATATATACTCAAATTTTGTTGGATCAATTATGGTGGGTTCTTACATGTGGTATCAGAGCAAAGGTTCAAATCTAGGCCTTGTGCTCACTTCAATTTATTCAGCTAAGGGAATGTTTTACAATAATAGGAAATTAAATTTTATTCTACAAAAAAAAGAAACTAACTACACAATTTAACTTTCAGGAAAAACCTAGAATGGCAAGAGGAAGAGGAAGAGGAAGAGGAAGAGGAAGAGGTGATGGAAGACGTACTAGGAGTCAAAGGGAGGAAAACCATGAGGAAAACCATCAGGAAAATCATGAAGGAAACCATGAGGAAGATCATGAAGAGGATCGACACAACCTGGGGAATAACGGAGATGGGGTTCAAGCTATAATCGACCTTCTAACCGAACAAAGAGATAAAATCAACTTCATGGAACAATCACTGCAGGACCTTAGAGAAAGGCAAAATGACTATGAGAACAGAAGTGGTACCGAGAATGGAAACCCTGGTAGCAATCAAGGAAATGTGATGGGTAATGGGAAGGAAAATAACATATTGGAACTCTCCAAGGATTTAAAGAAAATCACCCCTCCTAAGTTCGATGGGAGGCAAATTGGTGAAGGGGCTGAGAAGTGGCTAAATGAAATGGAAAAATATTTTGAGTTAAGAGATTTTAGCGAAACAACTAAGGCTTTATGGGGCTCTTATCAACTCACAGGGAAGGCGGCTAGTTGGTGGACCAACACCAAGGAACAAAATGGGTATAACAGGGATACAATCACATGGGATCAATTTGTTCACCATTTTCGAGATAGGTGGCTCCCTCAATTGTTCTTTGATGAGAAAGTGACAGAATTCCATAACCTACATCAAGGGTCCCTATCCGTTCAACAATATTGGGATAAATTCGCCAAGTTGCTTAAGTATGTGCCTATGTACCAAAGGGATGATGAAGGCCAAGCAAGGAAGTTCATTTTGGGGCTGAATACCAACATAGGGGCAGAGGTTGATATGCATGGACCCAGAAATATGAATGAAGTACTTGAAAAGTCCCTAAGGCAAGAGAGGAAGATTCAGACACTAGCAGGACGAAACTATAATGGGAATCACTCATTCAAAAGGAAGCAAGAATTCAATGGAAACACTAATTTCAACAAGGGTCAAAGGAATAACTCTTCCGAAAGGAGACCACCGCCTAATCAATATCAGAGGAATGGAAATGATAATAACAGGGGCAATAATAATAGGGGCAATGATAACAGGGGCAATAATAACAGGGGCAATGATAACAGAGGCAACTATAACAGGAATGACCAGCAGAACAGGATAACTTATCCACCCAGGGGAAATGAAACAAGGAATGATCCCCCTAGAAATCAAGGTAGGAGAGGTCCTCCAGGCGGATGCTTTATGTGTGGGGAAAACCATTTTGCTAGAGATTGCCCCAGGATGCAAGGACAAATTAGAGCCAATCAACCCCAACAAGGGCCCCAACAGAGGATTCATGCAGCAGTTAGGAACCAAAGAAGGAGATACCAGAATGTTCCCGTGGAAACTACAGGTACACTATTTGAACAACCAATATCAATTCTAATTGACACTGGATCATCTGAATGTTTCGTCTCACCTGAATTAGTGAACAAATATGCATTAAAAGTTAATCAAATGGAGTCATCATGGACGGTTCAATATGGGGATAAGGCAACTAGAGAAGTAACTAAGTGTTTACCAAGGGCAAGGGTATAATTCCCCGAGTTCGAAACAAGGGTAGATCTCTATGTGGCACCCTTAGGATTATATGATGTAATTATGGGAATGAGTTGGTTAGCAGACCATCAAGCTAATGTAGATTGTTATAGCAAAATTGTTGAATGTTTGGATGATGGGGGGAAAAGGGTCAAAATCCAAGGAAAGTTTAAACCCATTAGTATAGAAACTATCTCAGCAATGCAATTAAAGAAGGAAAGGAGAAGCGGAGGACAAATCTTTATGGTCGAAATTGACGAAGGAAAGGAGGAAAATACACCAACATTTGAAAATACCCCTTTCTTAAAGGAATTTAGAGACGTTTTTCCAGAAGAACTACCCGGCTTACCCCCTAAGAGAAAGTTTGACTTTTCTATCGAAGTACTCCCAGAAGCTGAACCAGTATCAAAGGCACCCTACCGAATGAACACAACCGAATTACAAGAGCTCAAAATGCAATTAGAGGAACTCTTAGCTAAGGGATTAATAAGGCCAAGTGTATCACCATGGGGAGCGCCAGTTTTATTTGTTAAAAAGAAGGATGGAACCTTAAGGCTATGCATCGACTATAGGATGTTGAACAAAGTCACCATAAAGAATAGGTATCCCTTACCTCGCATAGAGGACCTCTTTGACCAAATGAAAGGAGTGGTAGTTTTCTCGAAGATAGATCTTCGGTCAGGGTACCATCAACTCAGAATTAAGGAAGAAGACATCCCGAAGACAGCTTTCAGGACAAGATATGGACATTATGAATTCACAGTAGTTCCTTTTGGAGTAACTAATGCCCCAGCTGCATTCATGAACCTAATGAATAGTGTATTCCATGACTACTTGGATAAGTTTGTTTTGGTATTCTTGGATGACATTTTGATTTATTCTAGAAATGAAGAGGAACATTTAGCGCACCTACAAATTGTTTTGCAAAGATTGAGAGAACATAAGTTATATGGAAAATTGTCCAAATGCGCCTTCTTTGAGGAAAAGATTCACTATCTTGGGCATATAATATCAAAGGAAGGAATAGCAGTTGACCCAGATAAAATAAAGGCGATAGTAGAATGGCCAATCCCTAAGAATGTTTCAGAAGTAAGAAGCTTTATGGGGCTAGCAGGTTACTATAGGAGGTTTGTGGAAGGATTCTCTAAGATAGCAAATCCCATCACCTCGTTGCAAAGGAAGGGCAAAACGTTCGTATGGACCGAGCAAAGTGATAAGGCATTTCAAATCTTGAAGGGAAAACTAACTTCAGCACCCATTCTAAAGGTACCAGACCCAAATGGACACTTCACAGTTGTAACAGATGCTTCTATTGAAGGGTTAGGAGGAGTACTTGTCCAAGATGAAGGGGTAGTGGCTTACGAATCTAGGAAGCTAAAGACTCATGAAGTCAACTATGCACCCCACGACTTAGAGTTGGCAGCAATTGTGCATGCCCTGCAAAAGTGGAGACATTTCTTACTAGGGAAGCCCTTTGAGCTTAAGTCGGACAACCAAGGACTAAAATACATCTTTACCCAACCTCACTTAAATGCCAGACAAAGAAGGTGGTTAGAGTTTCTAAGTGAATATGACTTTGAGATTGAATATATTAAGGGGAAAGAAAATAGGGTGGCAGATGCCTTAAGTAGGAGAAGACACTTGATGACTATAGCAACCTTCAAAACCTCTTTCAAAAGGCAAGTAATGGATGAGCAAGGACATGACCCATGGTATGAGCAAGTCAAATTAACTATAAGACACAACCCGACAGACCCTAAGGTCGAAGGGTATACATTTGATGAAGATGGGCTACTCAGATACAATAACAGAATCTATGTTCCTAATTCAGGGAATTTAAGGGAAGTAGTTTTATCGGAGGCTCACAATGCCCCTTATTCAGGCCACCCAGGAGTTAACAAACTTTATGCAGATCTAAAGAAGTTATACTTTTGGCAAGGGTTGAAGAGCGATATTGTCAAGTATGTAGCTAAATGTTTGGAGTGTCAAAGAGTAAAGGCAAAACATAGGCACCCAGCTGGATTGTTACAATTGCACGGTGTACCTCAACATAAGTGGCAAGTTATTAGTATGGATTTTGTACAAGGGCTACCCATGTCACCTTCTAGGCATGACGCAATAATGGTGGTAATTGACAAGCTCACTAAGGTGGCACACTTTATACCAGCAAATCTGACAGATGATGCACCCACCTTGGCTAGACGTTTCATTAAGGAGATAGTTAGGTTGCATGGAGTATCAGAGAAAATCATATCAGACAGAGATGCAAGATTCACTTCCAGGTTTTGGACCACTCTTCAATCAGCTCTAGGGACTCAACTAAATTTTAGCACCGCATACCACCCGGAAACCGACGGTCAGACAGAAAGGACAAATCAGATTATGGAAGACCTGCTTCGTATGTACTGCATGGACCAACAGAGAAAATGGGAAGAGTACCTACCTTTGGTAGAGTTTTCCTACAATAATACATATCAAACATCTTTGGGAATGGCACCTTTTGAAGCTTTGTATGGTAGACCATGTCGAACACCTTTGAGTTGGGATAGTCTTGAAGATAGAGTGATTATTGGGCCAGATATGTTGAAAGAAATGGAAAGGAAAACTAAGGAAATTAGGCAAAGGTTGAAGGAAGCCTCGGATAGGCAGAAAAGTTATGCAGATAAAAACAGAACACCAAGGGAGTTTGAAGTAGGAGAGAAAGTCTTCCTAAGGGTTAGGCCACACAAGAGTTCTATAAGATTTGGGAAAAAGACTAAGCTTGCACCTCGTTATGTCAGACCCTTTGAAATATTGGGAAGAATTAATCCAGTTGCTTATCGGTTGGCCTTACTTCCCCAATTGAGCCGAATCCATGATGTCTTCCATGTATCTCTTCTTAAGAAGTATGTACCTGATGAGAAACACATTTTCAATTGGGATGCCTTGCAGGTCCAAGAAATGGGGGGAATAATGATAGAGCCATTCAGAATCTTGGAGAGGCGCCAGTGCCAGTTGCGCAACAGAGAGGTTGATCAGTGCAAAGTGCAATGGGACCAGTACGACGAGAAGAATGCCACGTGGGAGGATACTAAGGAGATGCAGCAGCTATTTCCCTTTTTGTTTTGAACATGAACTATAAACTCTTTTGAATGCATTTAATAAGTGCATCGGGACGATGCACAGATTAAGGGGGGGAGGATGTCACAACCCTCCTTTATCATTTTTATTTTTTATTTAAATACAAAACTTCATTTATACTCTTTGGATGAATTATTGAATGAATATTGTAAGGGAATAAATTAATAAACCACACACACATGGAAAATGCATATATATTTTAAATTGTTATTTAATTTCCCTCACCCAAATTAAGGCACATGTTGTAGGAGGAATAAGAAGCTTCTAGAGGCTTCTCCACCTCCTTGCATGTAACTCCTCCCACTAAGCCTAATTAATTTGCATGGAGGCCAAATTGGGAGAAGAATCTCTTTTTTTTAAATTAAAAAATAGGTAGTGGGAAATTGTAATTTCTTTTATAAAAGGGGAACAAGTTTCAAAGGAAAAGCTAGCTAATCTTGATAAGAAATTTCTGCAAGTTGAATTCTCTTTGGTAGTCCACTTCATTGCAGCCAAGGTTTTGTTGGGAGGATTTCTCTTCAATTTGGAGGATCAAGGAAGACTCTACACCATTTTTGCAAGCATCCAGGTTCCTTCAAGCTTAGTTTGTGCATCTTGTTCTTGTTGTAGATTAGATTAGATTATTTTATGAAAATGAAATTCATTCGTGAAATTAGTTTCAGACTTTGATAAGAATTAGATTAAAATGTTTTAAATTGTTTATTCATTGTTTGGATTCTTGATTTTGGAAAATAAATTGTTGATTCATTATTCAGATTTTGATAAAATTTAGTTCAGATTTGGAGTAGATTAAAATGTTTGATAGAAAGAAAAATAAATTTGTTGATTCATTGTTTCAAACTTTGATAAAACTTAGTTTTAAATTTTGGAGTAGAATAGAACAAATTGTTGATTATTAGTTTCAGATTCTTGATAAGGAAGTAGATTAAATTTGCTTGACAAAGAATTAAATTCACTGTTTTTTAAAAAAAAAATTTATAATGTAATAATAAATCTAGATCCAGATTTAAATTGTTCCTCTTATTCTTTTTGATTCTTGCTAAGAAGAACCATCTTTCATCTCTCTGGTTATTGTTATCCAAATCTCATTTAAGGAGTATTCTTATTATTATTTTCTTTTTGAAAACTCTCTGTGCATTGAATAAAGAGCTCACTGAAATTACCAGTTGAATAAATCCTCTCTCTCTGTGAATGAAATTCCCTGTGAAAAGAAATAAATCCTCTCTCTCTGTGAATGAAATTCCCTGTGAAAAGAAA
This sequence comes from Cryptomeria japonica, assembly GCF_030272615.1. Taxonomy (NCBI): domain Eukaryota; kingdom Viridiplantae; phylum Streptophyta; class Pinopsida; order Cupressales; family Cupressaceae; genus Cryptomeria; species Cryptomeria japonica. Next base: position 300,953,974 of record NC_081409.1, read on the forward strand.
TAAATCCTCTCTCTCTGTGCATCAAATTCCCTGTGAAAAGAAATAAATCCTCTCTCTCTGTGAATGAAATTTCCCTGTGAAAAGAAATAAATCTTCTTTATCTGTGAACGAATTTTCCCTGTGTAAAGAATAAAGGAAATGAAAAAAAAAACCTCTCTGGCTATTGCTTCATTATATTTTATCTCTGAATATCAATCTGCCACATTGTTATTCCCTGTTATCTACCCTGCTCTGGGTGATTTTCAATAGATTAAAATACATTACTCCTGTAAGAAAAAATAATAACAATAATATTGTTTGCAAAAACATATATATATATATATATATATATATATATATATATATATATATATATATATATATATATATATATACGTGCACATATAAATAACAAAAAATGGAAGTCGTTCAAAAAAAAAAACCTCTTAAAAATACCACCTTCGCCCCGCAACGCATGGCGTTTTTATTAACCTGCATGCAAGGACGGTTACGTAGTAACCGATTGCAGGGTACGGACGGGCCCGCAGGGTCCCCTCATCCCTGCGGACCTGCGCATGCAGGGCCGCAGGGGTGATGGGACCCGTGGTCCCCACCCCGCAAACCTTGCTACAATCATAATAAAATACAAGCCCATCCCATTTAAATTTGGTTTTTTTTTTAGTATTTCGAAATTTGGAATTTTTTTTTTTTTTTTTTTTTAAAAGAATAATAATCTAAATTAATTACCATGTAGTTAATGTTTTTTTTGGGGGTTGATAATAATGACACTTAGGAAATGATGACTTCTTTATTCTTTAGTGTAAATTTAAGGAGATTGACTTTCAATTAAAAATGAGATTAATGTGTAGCAAGATTTTTATTAAACTATTAAGAATCGTTGGGACACTCGATTGGTCCTTAGAGATTTACTTACCTTATTACAAGTACTTAGATTTAATCGTTATTTTGGATTCGTTAAGTCATCTTGCATCATAAATTAATTGCTTTCGTTAATGGTTCATAACATGCGAATTATTTATAGGATAATTATATCTTTCATGCAATTATTATTATGCAAGTTTCATTTGTTATGCAAATTTACACTTCAAGTAGTTACTTCAATTATTTACGTTTTCATTTTCATTATTCATAGTTAGATAACTAAATAAAGGAAGTTGGAAAACCAAAACTAGCAGCGTTCGGTATATATGGTGCCTCTGGGTCACGCTTACGGGTAATGCCATCATGTTGAACTACTGCACTTAACGCCTAATAAAGCTGCATTAACGACGTATGTGGCATCGTCCCTATAAATCGTCGGGGAGTAATAAGGGACATTTGGAAGTTAAAAATCCAAGGGGCGGGTAATCCCTCTTGGATCGATAATTTAATAAGATAACTTTTAATTGAATTCCACATCCGTTGAGATAAACCATAGTAAACCCCTCTTAGGGATGGTCAAGTTAAGAGCTCTCATGAAATTTACCTTATTTATTATTTAATTATTCACCTCGAAGGGATATTGGTGATTTGCAATTGGGTGACGCTCATGATAAGAATTAGGTTCTAGTTATTTTGTTAGGCCACAAGCAATGGGCCATCTTGAGCCTTCGCTTAAATGCTACCTTCGTGGGTAGCAACCGCAGAGAAACTGTCTGGGACACTGACCCTAGAAAGGGTTGCGTACCCACAAAATCAGTTTACATCAAACCATAGATTAGAAAATAGAACTACATACTTTACGCCTTGATCCCGCGCCGAAGCGGGTATGTAGGCAGTCTTGGGACGGAGTTGTCCCTCGTACTCAGGCGTTCGTGGGTAGGGTCTAGGCTTGGTTGAGTAAGAATCCTAATTGAAAGATAAGATAATCAAACTCAATTCAATGCATACTCGGAAGGAATCCCGTATGGATTCGCTTGACTTCCCGAGGCTTTAAGCCAAATTCCGAGGCGGAATTCAAGCTTGTGTTATTTTCTTATTACTCCTAAGGACGGCGACCTCGGTGCATTCTTGTTAGAAGAATGTAGTACTTAGTGAGTGGCTCAGGACCCGAATGGTCCCGATGAGTCTAAGTCTCTGGCCAGAGCATCTCCTATCCCGTTTGGATAGATGCCTACCCCGTATGGGTAGATGCCTATCCCGTATTGGATAGATGGAATTTACGTCCCGTATGGACAATTGCCTAACCCGTATGGTTAGAAGCTCATCCCAAATGGATGATTGCCCAATCATATTGGATGGATGCCCAGAGTATGCAATTGAATAAAACATAATAAAGAAAAAAATAAAAATAAAAATATATATACTCAAATTTTGTTGGATCAATTATGGTGGGTTCTTACATGTGGTATCAGAGAAAAGGTTCAAATATAGGCCTTGTGCTCACTTCAATTTATTCAGCTAAGGGAATGTTTTACAATAATAGGAAATTAAATTTTATTCTACAAAAAAAAAGAAACTAACTACACAATTTAACTTTCAGGAAAAACCTAGAATGGCAAGAGGAAGAGGAAGAGGAAGAGGAAGAGGAAGAGGAAGGGGTGATGGAAGATGTACTAGGAGTCAAAGGGAGGAAAACCATGAGGAAAACCATGAGGAAAATCATGAAGGAAACCATGAGGAAGATCATGAAGAGGATCGACACAACCTGGGGAATAACGGAGATGGGGTTCAAGCTATAATCGAACTTCTAACCGAACAAAGAGATAAAATCAACTTCCTGGAACAATCACTGCAGGACCTTAGAGAAAGGCAGAATGACTATGAGAACAGAAGTGGTACCGAGAATGGAAACCCTGGTAGCAATCAAGGAAATGTGATGGGTAATGGGAAGGAAAATAACATATTGGAACTCTCCAAGGATTTAAAGAAAATCACCCCTCCTAAGTTCGATGGGAGGCAAATTGGTGAAGGGGCTGAGAATTGGCTAAATGAAATGGAAAAATATTTTGAGTTAAGAGATTTTAGCGAAACAACTAAGGCTTTATGGGGCTCTTATCAACTCACAGGGGAGGCGGCTAGTTGGTGGACCAACACCAAGGAACAAAATGGGTATAACAGGGATACAATCACATGGGATCAATTTGTTCACCATTTTCGAGATAGGTGGCTACCTCAATTGTTCTTTGATGAGAAAGTGACAGAATTCCATAACCTATGTCAAGGGTCCCTATCCGTTCAACAATATTGGGATAAATTCGCCAAGTTGCTTAAGTATGTGCCTATGTACCAAAGGGATGAAGAAGGCCAAGCAAGGAAGTTCATTTTGGGGCTGAATACCAACATAGGGGCAGAGGTTGATATGCATGGACCCAGAAATATGAATGAAGTACTTGAAAAGTCCCTAAGGCAAGAGAGGAAGATTCAGACACTAGCAGGACGAAACTATAATGGGAATCACTCATTCAAAAGGAAGCAAGAATTCAATGGAAACACTAATTTCAACAAGGGTCAAAGGAATAACTCTTCCGAAAGGAGACCACCGCCTAATCAATATCAGAGGAATGGAAATGATAATAACAGGGGCAATAATAATAGGGGCAATGATAACAGAGGCAACTATAACAGGAATGACCAGCAGAACAGGATAACTTATCCACCCAGGGGAAATGAAACAAGGAATCATCCCCCTAGAAATCAAGGTAGGAGAGGTCCTCCAGGCGGATGCTTTATGTGCGGGGAAAACCATTTTGCTAGAGATTGCCCCAGGATGCAAGGACAAATTAGAGCCAATAAACCCCAACAGGGGCCCCAACAGAGGATTCATGCAGCAGTTAGGAACCAAAGAAGGAGATACCAGAATGTTCCCGTGGAAACTACAGGTACACTATTTGAACAACCAATATCAATTCTAATTGACACTGGATCATCTGAATGTTTCGTCTCACCTGAATTAGTGAACAAATATGCATTAAAAGTTAATCAAATGGAGTCATCATGGACGGTTCAATATGGGGATGAGGCAACTAGAGAAGTAACTAAGTGTTTACCAAGGGCAAGGGTACAATTCCCCGAGTTCGAAACAAGGGTAGATCTCTATGTGGCACCCTTAGGATTATATGATGTAATTATGGGAATGAGTTGGTTAGCAGACCATCAAGCTAATGTAGATTGTTATAGCAAAATTGTTGAATGTTTGGATGATGGGGGGAAAAGGGTCAAAATCCAAGGAAAGTTTAAACCCATTAGTATAGAAACTATCTCAGCAATGCAATTAAAGAAGGAAAGGAGAAGAGGAGGACAAATCTTTATGGTCGAAATTGACGAAGGAAAGGAGGAAAATACACCAACATTTGAAAATACCCCTTTCTTAAAGGAATTTAGAGACGTTTTTCCAGAAGAACTACCCGGCTTACCCCCTAAGAGAAAGTTTGACTTTTCTATCGAAGTACTTCTAGGAGCTGAACCAATATCAAAGGCACCCTACCGAATGAACACAACCGAATTACAAGAGCTCAAAATGCAATTAGAGGAACTCTTAGCTAAGGGATTAATAAGGCCAAGTGTATCACCATGGGGAGCGCCAGTTTTATTTGTTAAAAAGAAGGATGGAACCTTAAGGCTATGCATCGACTATAGGATGTTGAAGAAAGTCACCATAAAGAATAGGTATCCCTTACCTCGCATAGAGGACCTCTTTGACCAAATGAAAGGAGCGGCAGTTTTCTCGAAGATAGATCTTCGGTCACGGTACCATCAACTCAGAATTAAGGAAGAAGACATCCCGAAGACAGCTTTCAGGACAAGATATGGACATTATGAATTCACAGTAGTTCCTTTTGGAGTAACTAATGCCCCAGCTGCATTCCTGAACCTAATGAATAGTGTATTCCATGACTACTTGGATAAGTTTGTTTTGGTATTCTTGGATGACATTTTGATTTATTCTAGAAATGAAGAGGAACATTTAGCGCACCTACAAATTGTTTTGCAAAGATTGAGAGAACATAAGTTATATGGAAAATTGTCCAAATGCGCCTTCTTTGAGGAAAAGATTCACTATCTTGGGCATATAATATCAAAGGAAGGAATAGCAGTCGACCCAGATAAAATAAAGGCGATAGTAGAATGGCCAATCCCTAAGAATGTTTCAGAAGTAAGAAGCTTTATGGGGCTAGCAGGTTACTATAGGAGGTTTGTGGAAGGATTCTCTAAGATAGCAACTCCCATCACCTCGTTGCAAAGGAAGGGCAAAAGGTTCATATGGACCGAGCAAAGTGATAAGGCATTTCAAATCTTGAAGGGAAAACTAACTTTAGCACCCATTCTAAAGGTACCAGACCCAAATGGACACTTCACAGTTGTAACAGATGCTTCTATTGAAGGGTTAGGAGGAGTACTTGTCCAAGATGAAGGGGTAGTGGCTTACGAATCTAGGAAGCTAAAGACTCATGAAGTCAACTATGCACCCCACGACTTAGAGTTGGCAGCAATTGTGCATGCCCTGCAAAAGTGGAGACATTTCTTACTAGGGAAGCCCTTTGAGCTTAAGTCGGACAACCAAGGACTAAAATACATCTTTACCCAACCTCACTTAAACACCAGACAAAGAAGGTGGTTAGAGTTTCTAAGTGAATATGACTTTGAGATTGAATATATTAAGGGGAAAGAAAATAGGGTGGCAGATGCCTTAAGTAGGAGAAGACACTTGATGACTATAGCAACCTTCAAAACCTCTTTCAAAAGGCAAGTAATGGATGAGCAAGGACATGACCCATGGTATGAGCAAGTCAAATTAACTATAAGACACAACCCGACCGACCCTAAGGTCGAAGGGTATACATTTGATGAAGATGGGCTACTCAGATACAATAACAGAATCTATGTTCCTAATTCAGGGAATTTAAGGGAAGTAGTTTTATCGGAGGCTCACAATGCCCCTTATTCAGGCCACCCAGGAGTTAACAAACTTTATGCAGATCTAAAGAAGTTATACTTTTGGCAAGGGTTGAAGAGCGATATTGTCAAGTATGTAGCTAAATGTTTGGAGTGTCAAAGAGTAAAGGCAGAACATAGGCACCCAGCTGGATTGTTACAATTGCATGATGTACCTCAACATAAGTGGCAAGTTATTAGTATGGATTTTGTACAAGGGCTACCCATGTCACCTTCTAGGCATGACGCAATAATGGTGGTAATTGACAAGCTCACTAAGGTGGCACACTTTATACCAGGAAATCTAACAGATGATGCACCCACCTTGGCTAGACGTTTCATTAAGGAGATAGTTAGGTTGCATGGAGTACCAGAGAAAATCATATCAGACAGAGATGCAAGATTCACTTCCAGGTTTTGGACCACTCTTCAATCAGCTCTAGGGACTCAACTAAATTTTAGCACCGCATACCACCCGGAAACCGACGGTCAGACAGAAAGGACAAATCAGATTATGGAAGACCTGCTTCGTATGTACTGCATGGACCAACAGAGAAAATGGGAAGAGTACCTACCTTTGGTAGAGTTTGCCTACAATAATACATATCAAACATCTTTGGGAATGGCACCTTTTGAAGCTTTGTATGGTAGACCATGTCGAACACCTTTGAGTTGGGATAGTCTTGAAGATAGAGTGATTATTGGGCCAGATATGTTGAAAGAAATGGAAAGGAAAACTAAGGAAATTAGGCAAAGGTTGAAGGAAGCCTCGGATAGGCAGAAAAGTTATGCAGATAAAAACAGAACACCAAGGGAGTTTGAAGTAGGAGAGAAAGTCTTCCTAAGGGTTAGGCCACACAAGAGTTCTATAAGATTTGGGAAAAAGACTAAGCTTGCACCTCGTTATGTCGGACCCTTTGAAATATTGGGAAGAATTAATCCAGTTGCTTATCGGTTGGCCTTACCTCCCCAATTGAGCCGAATCCATGATGTCTTCCATGTATCTCTTCTTAAGAAGTATGTACCTGATGAGAAACACATTTTCAATTGGGATGCCTTGCAGGTCCAAGAAATGGGGGGAATAATGATAGAGCCATTCAGAATCTTGGAGAGGCGCTAGTGCCAGTTGCGCAATAGAGAGGTTGATCAGTGCAAAGTGCAATGGGACCAGTACGACGAGAAGAATGCCACGTGGGAGGATACTAAGGAGATGCAGCAGCTATTTCCATTTTTGTTTTGAACATGAACTATAAACTCTTTTGAATGCATTTAATAAGTGCATCAGGACGATGCACAGATTAAGGGGGGGAGGATGTCACAACCCTCCTTTATCATTTTTTTTTTTGATTTAAATACAAAACTTTATTTATACTCTTTGGATGAATTATTGAATGAATATTGTAAGGGAATAAATTAATAAACCACACACACATGGAAAATGCATATATATTTTAAATTGTTATTTAATTTCCCTCACCCAAATTAAGGCACATGTTGTAGGAGGAATAAGAAGCTTCTAGAGGCTTCTCCACCTCCTTGCATGTAACTCCTCCCACTAAGCCTAATTAATTTGCATGGAGGCCAAATTGGGAGAAGAATCTCTTTTTTTTAAATTAAAAAATAGGTAGTGGGAAATTGTAATTTCTTTTATAAAAGGGGAACAAGTTTCAAAGGAAAAGCTAGCTAATCTTGATAAGAAATTTCTGCAAGTTGAATTCTCTTTGGTAGTCCACTTCATTGCAGCCAAGGTTTTGTTGGGAGGATTTCTCTTCAATTTGGAGGATCAAGGAAGACTCTACACCATTTTTGCAAGCATCCAGGTTCCTTCAAGCTTAGTTTGTGCATCTTGTTCTTGTTGTAGATTAGATTAGATTATTTTATGAAAATGAAATTCATTCGTGAAATTAGTTTCAGACTTTGATAAGAATTAGATTAAAATGTTTTAAATTGTTTATTCATTGTTTGGATTCTTGATTTTGGAAAATAAATTGTTGATTCATTATTCAGATTTTGATAAAATTTAGTTCAGATTTGGAGTAGATTAAAATGTTTGATAGAAAGAAAAATAAATTTGTTGATTCATTGTTTCAAACTTTGATAAAACTTAGTTTTAAATTTTGGAGTAGAATAGAACAAATTGTTGATTATTAGTTTCAGATTCTTGATAAGGAAGTAGATTAAATTTGCTTGACAAAGAATTAAATTCACTGTTTTTAAAAAAAAAAATATATAATGTAATAATAAATCTAGATCCAGATTTAAATTGTTCCTCTTATTCTTTTTGATTCTTGCTAAGAAGAACCATCTTTCATCTCTCTAGTTATTGTTATCCAAATCTCATTTAAGGAGTATTCTTATTATTATTTTCTTTTTGAAAACTCTCTGTGCATTGAATAAAGAGCTCACTGAAATTACCAGTTGAATAAATCCTCTCTCTCTGTGAATGAAATTCCCTGTGAAAAGAAATAAATCCTCTCTCTCTGTGAATGAAATTCCCTGTGAAAAGAAATAAATCCTCTCTCTCTATGCATGAAATTCCCTGTGAAAAGAAATAAATCCTCTCTCTCTGTGAATGAAATTTCCCTGTGAAAAGAAATAAATCTTCTTTATCTGTGAACGAATTTTCCCTGTGTAAAGAATAAAGGAAATGAAAAAAAAAACCTCTCTGGCTATTGCTTCATTATATTTTATCTCTGAATATCAATCTGCCACATTGTTATTCCCTGTTATCTACCCTGCTCTGGGTGATTTTCAATAGATTAAAATACATTACTCCTATAAGAAAAAATAATAACAATAATATTGTTTGCAAAAACAAATATATATATATATATATATATATATATATATACGTGCACATATAAATAACAAAAAATGGAAGTCGTTCAAAAAAAAAAACCTCTTAAAAATACCACCTTCGCCCCGCAACGCATGGCGTTTTTATTAACCTGCATGCAAGGACGGTTACGTAGTAACCGATTGCAGGGTACGGACGGGCCCGCAGGGTCCCCTCATCCCTGCGGACCTGCGCATGCAGGGCTGCAGGGGTGATGGGACCCGTGGTCCCCACCCCGCAACCCTTGCTACAATCATAATAAAATACAAGCCCATCCCATTTAAATTTGGTTTTTTTTTTAGTATTTCGAAATTTGGAATTTTTTTTTTTTTTTTTTTTTTTTTGTTTTTTTTTAAAGAATAATAATCTAAATTAATTACCATGTAGTTAATGTTTTTTTTGGGGGTTGATAATAATGACACTTAGGAAATGATGACTTCTTTATTCCTTAGTGTAAATTTAAGGAGATTGACTTTCAATTAAAAATGAGATTAATGTGTAGCAAGATTTTTATTAAACTATTAAGAATCGTTGGGACACTCGATCTGTCCTTAGAGATTTACTTACCTTATTACAAGTACTTAGATTTAATCGTTATTTTGGATTCGTTAAGTCATCTTGCATCATAGATTAATTGCTTTCGTTAATGGTTCATAACATGCGAATTATTTATAGGATAATTATATCTTTCATGCAATTATTATTATGCAAGTTTCATTTGTTATGCAAATTTACACTTCAAGTAGTTACTTCAATTTTTTACGTTTTCATTTTCGTTATTCGTAGTTAGATAACTAAATAAAGGAAGTTGGAAAACCAAAACTAGCAGCGTTCGGTATATATGGTGCCTCTGGGTCACGCTTACGGGTAATGCCGTCGTGTTGAACTACTGCACTTAACGCCTAATAAAGCTGCATTAACGACGTCTGTGGCATCGTCCCTATAAATCATCGGGGAGTAATAAGGGACATTTGGAAGTTAAAAATCCAAGGGGCGGGTAATCCCTCTTGGATTGATAATTTAATAAGATAACTTTTAATTGAATTCCACATTCGTTGAGATAAACCATAGTAAACCCCTCTTAGGGATGGTCAAGTTAAGAGCTCTCGTGAAATTTACCTTATTTATTATTTAATTATTCACCTCGAAGGGATATTGGTGATTTGCAATTGGGTGACGCTCATGATAAGAATTAGGTTCTAGTTATTTTGTTAGGCCACAAGCAATGGGCCATCTTGAGCCTTTGCTTAAATGCTACCTTCGTGGGTAGCAACCGCAGAGAAACTGTCTGGGACACTGACCCTAGAAAGGGTTGCGTACCCACAAAATCAGTTTACATCAAACCATAGATTAGAAAATAGAACTACATACTTTACGCCTTGATCCTGCGCCGAAGCGGGTATGTAGGCAGTCTTGGGACGGAGTTGTCCCTCGTACTCAGGCGTTCGTGGGTAGGGTCTAGGCTTGGTTGAGTAAGAATCCTAATTGAAAGATAAGATAATCAAACTCAATTCAATGCATACTCGAAAGGAATCCCGTATGGATTCGCTTGACTTCCCGAGGCTTTAAGCCAAATTTCGAGGCGGAATTCAAGCTTGTGTTATTTTCTTATTACTCCTAAGGACGGTGACCTCGGTGCATTCTTGTTAGAAGAATGTAGTACTTAGTGAGTGGCTCAGGACCCGAATGGTCCCGATGAGTCTAAGTCTCTGGCCAGAGCATCTCCTATCCCGTTTGGATAGATGCCTACCCCGTATGGGTAGATGCCTATCCCGTATTGGATAGATGGAATTTACGTCCCGTATGGACAATTGCCTAACCTGTATGGTTAGAAGCTCATCCCGAATGGATGATTGCCCAATCCTATTGGATGGATGCCCAGCGTATGCAATTGAATAAAACATTATAAAGAAAAAAAAAATATATATATATATATACTCAAATTTTGTTGGATCAATTATGGTGGGTTCTTACAAATATTCCTCCACTTAGGAAGAAACAAAACCAAAGGTGTATCCATGAAGTCTCCCCAATCATGAAGGGAAGATGTATGAAGAAAACTCATGATGAAAGGAAACTCTGAAAACTGCTCAAGTGTCCCCATGTCGATGCTGAAAGATACCCCCTCCAAAGGTGGTAAACTGTGCCACACTGCTGAAAAAGGCACTCCAAGATCTAGTGGAGATGGATGTAGAACATGTGCCAAAGACTCACATGTCTCCTCAAAAAATAAAGGGACCTCCTCCAACTGCTGTACATAAGTATCCATAATCATGTCAACCTCGAAAGAATGATCATGTAGAGAATGAACAAGAGGGTCAGAGTGTTCTCTCGCAACAATCGAAGAAGGATCACCTTCATCAAAGAGAAGATGAATGTCATCAATGATGTCTCCAAAATCTGCAATGTAGGATTCCATAAATAAACCTGCAATGTCTGTCAAGTAATCATCCCATGAATCTGAAGCTGGAAGACAATGAATATCCTATTGTGCTGAATCACATGAAGGCAAAACTGTCGCACTATCTGCATCATCAGGTGCAATAGGTGATGTGATATCAATATGAGGAGATGAAATACAAGACTCGAGAACGGAGTCACATTTGAGAATCCCCATGTTCAAGTGCCCAAAGTTCTCCTCAAAATCTGAAGCATCACAAGAAGTTTGATCAACACGTGTAGAATCATCAAATGTGAAATCATCATCATAAACAAAATCTGAAAAAGAGTATAGCCGAGATGCATGATCAACCACCCCAATCGCAATGATAGCTCTAGTCTCCAAGTCTCTAATGAAAATTGACTCAGGTGTGAACTCCACAACTCTCTTAGTTGTGCCATGTGTGATTTGATAGATAGAAAGGAGATTGTTTATCAAGTGGGGTACACACAACACATCATTGAAGGAGTTATCCCCAATGTCAATAGATCATTTCCCAATCACATCCATGTATGTATGATTTCCTATCAAAATTTGCGGCGTGGTGCAAGGCCCAAATGTAGAGAACATAGACTGCGAAGATGCCATATGATGAGAAGCCCCTGAATCTAGAAGCCATCTCTCTGAATCATGATTGATAGTAGCACATAGAGCTTTTCCTTTTCTTGTCCCAAAAGAGTGAGTCTTCCCACTTGTAGAAGCCATGAATTCTTGCCCTTTTCCTTTTGAATGTGAGGAAGTGGAAGTTGATGAATCATCCTTCGTGTAGACATTAGGCAAATCAATGTTATGCTTTTTGATGATATGTGTGAGCTCATCAATCTTCTTAGAATGGTAACGACGCTCCTCATGACCAAACTTTTTACAATAGGCACAAGTAGGTCTATCCCCCTTTGGTGAATTATCCCTCTTGGAAGAGGATGTATCTCCTTGTTGTAGAGAGGATGATTCTTTGTCCTTAGGCTTTGATTGCCATTTCTTCTTGTTTGAGTTGTCCTTTCCTTGATTTCCTTTGTTCCCTTGATTTGCCACTAATGCTTGAGACTTAGAGGCCTTAAAAATGCTCATGCTTATCAACTTAGTTTGTTCCATCATCAACATTTCATTGAAAGCATCAAATGTAGGCATTGTGTAGCTTGAACCCATTCTCATCCTATGGGTTTGGAAACTAGAAACAAATGTTGCATATTCTTGTGGAAGCTTGCCTATCAAGTTGAATATCAATTGAGTATCCTTCTTATCAATGCCACAATCTTTGAGTTGTGCCCTCAACTCATTTGCCTTAGTGACATAATCTTGTATAGTATCAAATTTCTTGAGATCTAACATGGTGAGATCACTATCAATTTGATATCCCCTAATCTCATCAACTTGACCATACAAGTCTTGAAACTTTTGCCAAGCATCCTTGATTAGAGTATACTTCTCAATATGAAAAATGAGATCCTTTGATACATGCTTTCTCAAGGTACCAATTGCCATGATATTTTTAGTGAGCCAATCCAAGTGACCAACTTGATCAACCTTAGGATTAGTGGGAGCAACAATAGTTCCATCAATGTAATGAGTTAGTCCTTTTTCCATAAGTTTACTCCATGCATCAATTTTCCAACTAGAATAATTATGAGGAGTTAAGAGAGGAAACTTAGAAGAACCCATAGAAGCAGAAAGGAAGGAACAGAAGAGTACAAAAGCATAAGAGACACCCTCCCAAATTCACTCAATCAAAGTACCCCCCCCCAAAAATGACGATTTTGGCACTTTATATGTAGTGCATGTACAATAGGCCACTTGTAAACAATGGCAAGGTGGAATTATAATTTTGTTTTACAACTACCCCAATAGGCTGAGAACTTCAAAGCAAAAGATCAGAAAGATAGACCTATGTAATACAAATGCCAAATTGGCCAAATAAGACCATATGATGAAAGTACAATTTCTATCCACAATTTCTGCAAACTGATAGCATATTCTAAGAGTATAAAAAAAATAATGCACTTTAAAAAAAAATGGCACCTGAAAAGGAGTTCGTATGAGCCCAAACGGAGACCTGAAAGTTGCAGAAACAGGGATTGGACAAGTACAGTCACCAATAACTGAGAATTTTGAAAAATCCGGGCATAAAAATCAGAAAATAATTCCACCACATGAAATTAAACGAAATTCTAGCCCATTTCAAAAAAAATTGCACCAAAAAAGGAGCAAAAATGAGCAAGATATGGCCATTTGAAGTTGAACTGCAAAATCAAAAAGCTCAATGAGAGGGGCTTGCAAATTTTTTTTTTAAATGATGACATCAGTGGATTGCGGGGTTAAATTTGACAACCATGTGACTATCGCTCAAACTTCATGGCTGACTGGGTGCTGAAGTGGCGCTGACTGTGCAAGTGATTTGGCTGGTGATGTGGCAGCCAATTGGGCTGCTGATGTGGCACTGACTGTGTGTTTCTGACTAGGCAGAAGGTATGGATCCCAAAAATAATTTCCAAAATTTATTTTTTATTTTTTTAAAAAATTTCAAATTGGAAAATAATTTTTGGAAAAAAAAAATCCAAAAATTCCGTACCGTGCCGCCCAAATTGGGCAAAAAATTTCCTCCACACCCAAAAATCTATTTTTGCCAAAATAGGTCAAATTTATACTCGATTTTTATGGAAATGGCCTCTCGGACGCAATGGTGAGGTCAAAAATGCTCTAAGATGCCTCCAGAAAATGAAGTCCCTTAGATCCGAAAATAGAAGCCTTCCACAATGTCTCCAAAAACCAATCAATGAAGCCCCAATGGCTCTGATACCATGTGATATTTTTCCAAGATCAAGAGCTCAATGAAAATTACAATAGAGGGACAAAATATAAGATAAGAATAAACTGTATTCTCATCAATAGATAAATGATCAATTGTTCCATTTTCATACAATGTAGATGAGCTTGCTTATATAGGAAAGGCTTATGGATATGTGAGCACACAAACATGACATGTGGCTCAATTAGAAACAAGGGTAGGTAGGAAATAGGTGTGGGTAGGTAGGAGAAACAATATAATAGTCCACATGAGGTGGATCACCCACTGAATATGGAGTGTAACAACAAGATCAACACCATAAAAGGTAGAAATTCTCCTACACACACTATCCCAATGTGGCACAAACACCCAAGTGTGTCATACCCAAACTACTATGAAATGCATTTCCTAAGTAAAATTAAGTAAAGTGTAATAATATCCATGATGAATAATTATTTACACCAACAATTACCCTCACTTATGACAAAAATGTAACCTAGATGAGCATGAGAAAAAAATGGATCTTTAAAATGTTCATATTATCTAGTTCAAGATAATTACTCTTTTATCCATTCTAAAAGCTAATCAACATAAGCCAATTTTTAAAGAATTTTGGGATAAACCAATGAAAAGCCATTCTATTATGGAAGCAAAAATGGTCTCCTTATGCCAAGCCTCAACCTCTCACCATAGATATCTCAGTTAGCTTGTGAAGCATCAACAATCTATTTAGACTTTTGTCTATGCATAAGCATCCTTGACCATGATTATTAATTAATTATTTATAATTGATTTTTAAATTTAAAAGAAAAGATTTTTCAAAATATATTATAGATTGATTAGATATTATACTATAATTTTATATCTTAAAAACAAATTATTTATTTTTTCATTTTATATGATATTATCTTTTTTTTTAAATCATTTTAGTTTAAGATGATCTAGCTATCAAATTTAATTTTTGGATAAGATGTTTTTCTAAGAGTTTAATGGGATATGACAATAAGAAATTAAAGGTAAAATTTTATTTTATTTAAATATTACATTAAAAAATCACTATGTTCACTGAAAAATGTAAGAATAACATATATATAGTTTAAATAACCTTCTATGCTATAATTTCAATTGTACAAGCAATCCAAATTGAACATAATGGAAGATGAACACTACTCTAGATGAAATCTACACTATGAAAGGAATGAGCACATTAATTTAACCTAGTGGAAATTCTAGTATAGAGTACCCTTTTGGTTCTTTGACTTGTAAAATGACATAAAGGACAACAAAATTTGCACATATAAGTATTTCTAGTGCACTAAAATTCTCTAACATGACTTCAAAACTATATTAGTACGATTTTGAGCTCTCAATGAAGTCAAGCTTCTTAAAAAACCCAAACTCATTTTTTTCTATTTCAAACAATTATATCAAATGTTTAAACGACACATGCCAAGGGAGTATACCATCCCTCGCAAAATCTCGTGCACTAGGAGAGATGAATGAGAAAAATCCAAGCAACCATTGAACAAGAAATAAAATCAAGACACGTGAAAAAATCAAGTTCATAGTTGAATGATCACATGAAGATTCTATTCATTTATGAAATAAAGGGATTCTTTTAGCTCTATATTAGTTTTAGCTGTCTAGACACTTCAAAGGAAATGGAGGTACTCATATAACAAATAAAGAAATCATGTCAAGGCCTAACTATGCAAGTTGTATAGATTCACAATTCCATGTACATTTGTGTATTTGAAAGCAGTATGTATGCTAATAGGTCCTAATAGTAGAGCAATTAGATGTCAAGATAGATGTGCTTTTTTGGTAGAAATTTGGCATTAGAATGACTCTCTAAACAAGAATTTCTAGTCCCAAATTAACATATGCAGCAACTCCTTAGTTAATATTCTAATTATCAACAAAAAAATTGTAAAGTAGAGCATAGAAGAAAAACATATTTAATAGTGAAAGGAAAATTTCCATTAATATGGATATAATTATTACCCTCACTTATGACAAAAATGTAACCTAGATGAACATGAGAAAAAAATGGATCTATAAAATGTTCATATTATCTAGTTCGAGATAATTAGCCTTTTATCCATTCTAAATGCTAATCAACATAAGCCAATTTTTAAATAATTTTGGCATAAACTGATGAAAAAAAATTCTATTATGCAAGGAAAAATGGTTTTCTTATGCTAAGCCTCAACCTCTCACCATAGATATCTCAGTTAGCTTGTGAAGCATCAACTTTCACAACTTAGCTTATGTTTGATATATTTTAGATATGATTATGTAAATTTAATGTCTTTAATTTGGCTTTTAGCCAAATAAAGTTTCGCTAGAATAAAATTCAAAATGATATTTGAGCTTAGTTTTTAATTTATGTAATTAATTTTATTTTAAAACTTGGACTAACAAGGCTTATATATCTCTATATATTATTAGTTTGCCTCTTATGGTAGGATATTTTTCAACTAGTTTGTTACTACTCTACACTTAAAAGATATTATTTTTAAATTATAAAAGAATTAGAAAATTGATATATATATATCATGAAACCCTCAGTTATTGTTTTACATCAATCAACTTTAGGCATAAACAAAGAAGTTATGAATGATGGTTTGAGAATAAAAGAATGCATGAAATATTCTCAATCTTATAAATAAAATTAGGACATGACATGACCTGTAGTAGGGGGCATCAATATGGGAAACAATAATTCTATATAAGGAGAAACCTTCCAATCACACTAGACTAAAAATGCTAAAGGCCAAAAAAAAATATTACTACAATGTTCAAGCATTAAATAATAGAATTTAATTCTCACATCAATAGGACTTTTATAAGAAGAAAACATTAAACTTTAATCACATGAAATTTCTATAGTCCATTAAAATAGCTTGAAATATTTCTAGATTTGATTGCATGAATTATTCTCCATCAAAATTTAGTTTCTCACTCTATAGCATGTTATCATGATGAAGAAAGTAGATAAAATGTGAAGGGAAATAAAATAGTAATTCATAGACCAACTTAGCAATAAGGATGAGAAAAGAGAGATTACATGGAAACCAAGAAGCTAGAAGGAAAGAGGAGTAATCAACTAGTAGCAAGGTTCCCATGAAATCTCTTTCCTCTCTTCTTTACAACTAGTTTGGTTTATTAATTACCATTTCATTTCTCTTATCACATAGTTTTCTGCTTTCTTCATTTTGAGGATGTATTATCAAATATAACATAAATTGTTAATGTAAAAAATATCATACAATCAAATCTAAAAAGAAGAAATCATTAATAAATAGTTAAAAGAAAAACTCTTTTCTTAAGCTCCTACCTAACTA
The DNA here is from genome assembly GCF_030272615.1 of Cryptomeria japonica. NCBI lineage: Eukaryota > Viridiplantae > Streptophyta > Pinopsida > Cupressales > Cupressaceae > Cryptomeria > Cryptomeria japonica. The sequence goes on from NC_081409.1 coordinate 300,971,232, forward strand.
CAAAGGAAAATCCCAATTGGCCTATCAAGCACCCCTTTGTGAAAAAAAAGGAAGAAGAAGAAGAAGAAGAAGAAGAAAAGAAAAGGTAAATTAGTCACTTGACCTATTGTATTATTCAAGTTTAATGTAGACTTCCTACTTCATTTTTATATATAGGAAATTGCGAGTGAAGGAGACAAACTATATCTTTTTTTCACAAGAGATTGCTTTTATTAGTTCTCGAGAATAAGGAATCATGTTCAAAGAATGCCTCCACATATGATATTGTTCCTCTAAATTCACCTTTACATGAATTTTTTTATTTCAATAGAGGCATTTCATATCATGTTACCTATTCTATATTTATTTTTCATTTTCTTGTTTATAATGGAAGCCATAGTTTATATCTCCTAAAGGTCATAAATCATATGGAATTCTATTATGAATTAATATATATCGTTACAATGGTTTTGTTATTCACCTCATTGGGTGCATATCCCACAATCACATTATCATGCATTGACTATGCCTCCATATCCTATAAGTTATTTGTTCCTCTAATGTAGATTATTTGCACAATTCCATGGCTTGGTTAAATTGTCAATAACATGTACTATGCCATAACTAATTATCTCAATATTTTATTCTCGTTGAGTTTTGAAACCTTCTAAAGAACTTCATACATCATTTGCTTGAACTTTTTTCTCTCAAGGTAATTATTCTTAGTAGGTTGGAAAGAAATGTCTTCCATAAAAATCTTCAATGCGTATGCTCTACAAATTTTCCTTACAACAATGCTAGCAGATGGAAGTTAGATTAAAAAATATTACCCATGTTTAGTTTATCTTTCACCGTGCGATGGCCATACTCACATTTGTATGCTCTAAATTTCATAAACACTTGAATTATTTTTGTAGACGTATAAAAATGACCATATTTCTAAATGAATATTTTATGTTCATTTCTCTATTTAATTAAATCCAATTTAATTAAGTCACCCACATTCCTCTATTTACATTAAGTAAATTACTCAATTTATTTAAATTAAATTCACTAGGACTCTTTTGACATTTAATAGGATAAATCATTTTATTCAATTAAATCCCTTCTATCCACTTTTAATTAGATTCAAATTTAATTAAATAGTTTACCCTAAATTGAATAAATCTAATTTATTTGATTTCCCCAAATTACAACCAAAATGGAATTAAATTCATTTTATTCAATTAAAGCCTATTATCCCTTCATGCACTTGCAAAATCCTACATCTCCCACTTGCATCCTAACCCTCTTCCTAATTTCTTCTAGAATCCATCTAATCCTAATCAATTAACCCAAACCCCTTCATTATCCCCTTTCCCTAAATTTGAGAAGGTCACTTCTCAAATTTGGGGTAAAGTCTTCTAAAAGCATTAAAGCCTTTATCCATTCAACAAGCTAACTTGTTGAATACCCCCAAATTTGGAAGGACTCTTACAAATTTGTCCCCAAAGTCTTCATAACCATTAATGGTTAATTCAACCCTCTAGCATGGTTAAAGAATTTCCCTAAACTCAACCTCCATGTAACCCAAGGGTCTCATCAAGCATTTATTGCTTTGACCATGGTTATCCTTAATCCTTTGCACAAGAGTTTATCGTTTGGGTAAAACCTTTATCCAATGGGTAATGCTAACTTAACCATAACCCTTACCCCTAAGATAACTATGAGGTCTTCTCAAGCATTTAATGCTTCCTACCTCTCTTCTCAACCCAGTCTTATGTTGACATTTGTCACCATTTCATTGGTGCCAATTGCAAACATGGATTCCCAACTTTCAAACTTAGCCCTTGATTAACTCCTTCAATCCTGACCATCCATTGCCCTATTTTTGCTATAAATAGAACTCTCATTCCTACATTTTCATATATCCAAGTCTTTAGCATCACACTTATACTAAAATCCATCCAAGCTTTAATATATCATTTGTGCTCATCATTTAGCCTCTCTTTTCAATAGGAATTAATCTAAATATGCATGTTTAGACTATTTTCCTTATCATTTAGCTTAATCATAGACTAATATAGCATGCTAGGATAGTCTTGTTACTAATCTTGTCATCTTATAACTAGTTTATTGCATTTATAGGATCATGTATAACTTAGGATGCATTTCATCTTAAAATCAACAAAAGCATCCCTCGTTCTTGCATTTGTCATCCCTAAACCACTTTGCGCAGTGATCTGAGAGCAAAGACATTGGTTTGAGGGACTTTGTGAGATAGAGAACCACATAACCAACCTTGGGAAGTTGAGCCATACTTCATGACTCCATAGCTTGCACCAAGAAGTCCTGTGGGTGTGTGAGCAAGGCTCCTTAGACTCCGTTTTCCACATATTGAGTTCTATTGACCCGCTTTTCCCACATACAATTTTTACATGTGATAGGAGAAGAACATCAGTTATTGTTCATGTCTCAATAACTATCCACTCCTTTAACACTCAACCTCACAATTACTAACTTTAAAAATTCAAAAAAAGAAATAAATTAAAGTCCATTAATAAATTTCACATGTACCAATAGCAACTCATTTTTTAGCTTTTTTGGACCATAATTGGTCCATTTGTGCATCTTTATTGGTACCCATAGTGCACGACTACTAAGACATTCTACATAAGTATTGGAGACTTTAAGTGCATGGTTATTGGGACATCTTTCAACAAGTATTAGGCGACACTTTGAAATATGTACTTTTTGACCCTTACATGCATAACAATAGCTATAGGTAGTTGAGTCGCATGTGGAGACAACAAAAAAAACCATTAAATTTTGATGTACCATTTAAAACTACCCAAAAGCCAAAACAATAGCTATAAGTAGTTGAGTCACATGTGGAGACAACAAAAAAAATCCATCAAAATCTGATATACCATTTATAATCAATGGGTGTGAGAAGCTAGCTATAAAGGCTACTAGTATGCTCCCCTTATTCATTTCCTAAAGTTGAATGCATCTATATCATATGTGAATCCAAGCAGGTTTGTACTAAGCCATTTTATATATATATTATATTAATTGTTTAACTAGAACTGTCAACTTTATCTTCTTCAATATATATATATATATATATATATATATATTATTGTCTTATGTTTACAAAATAATGTTTTATTAAAACATAGTTATAAAAAAGAAATAACTAGCATATATATCTTTAAATTTAAGATATATAGATTAAATCAATATATATTAAGGCATTGCCTTTTTTTAATTTAATATTTTTAATATTAAAGTTGAATGAAAAAATTAAATGCCTCAATATATATAGACGTACTCTATATATCTTAAACTTAAATATATATACGCTAGTAGCAAAAATGGAGCTACAATATGAAGGAGAATATATTTTAATCTTAAGTTTTTGATAAAGATAAACAGTTTTTACAAGGACTCGAAACCTAAAGTTTTACAACTGTCGGCCAACAGCCAAACCGGTAAGAAACAACAGCAAAACAGGGGAGCAATCCTGATCAGAAAAAGAAAACAAAGGAAATGCATACAAACAAGCCAAAGAAAAAGAAAAAGCTCTCAGTTAAGCGAGAGCATCAGATCCTTGTTCTTTTGGATGGAAATCCTATTGATAAGCATGTTATTTGGGATACTATCATTAATATTATTAGTTTACTATATTATTCCAAGGTTCTTATTAATATAAACATGTTAATAATTAGGGAATTCGATTATTATTATTAATATTATAAGATTTTTTTTTAAAATTTTTGTCAATAACAGGCCTAAGCCAGAATATATTTAATAAGTGGTGAAAATATACATTAAAGTCTTGAAAGAAGTTAAATCATAACCAACCAAAACTAATATCACTAAAGAAGAAAACATCCCAACATCAGGGGATTGAAAAGTCTATCGAATGTAAGGAACAAAACAAAATATCAAAATATCATCCAGGGACTATTAAGTGGGAGAAGATGTTTGTAAATGAGAGCCTAGACGAAAAAGATAAACCACTTGAGACAAAGGCCATAAGATGTATTCTATAAAACTAGTGAGAAAAGGCCATCGACTAGGACGGAAATGGAACAAAATAGAACTGAAACAGAGATGGTTACCTTGAAGAAAATTATTCTAATGCTTGGCTAGAGGAGGAAGTGAGGGAGAACACCATTGAATCGGAAGAGGGGGAAGCTACCATTGCAAGATCCACTACATGAACCTGGTCACCATCGTCATCACTTGAGCTTGAGGATGTTTCCACCTCATTATTGGTGTTTAAACTCTCCATAAACTTGTAATCCACCATTCAATCCTCATTTTGATCTATATTATCACCAATAGAGTCAAAGATAATTAGCCCATCTACAATAAATCCCCTTAGCCATTTGAGGAATTGAATGCTTATCTGAACAATGGTCAATTTGAAGTCCCAAAAGGTTTTATTCCAAATAAAGAGAATAGCGAATTTGGGTGTAGGGATACTAGCCTCCATTTTCATGGCATGGTGTGACCTATAGGGAATGGTAAAATCCTTTTTGATGCTAATCAAAACCTTATGCAATTCACCCAAAAAATATTCTTTGAAGACCCCCTATAGAGTGTATCCAAAGAAACCTTAGTTTCCCCAACTGTGTGAGAGTAATGGCAAGAAAGAAGGTGGAAATATCTATGTTGACTCTGTAGGGATGAGTAGTTCTAATGAATTTCCCCAAGAACATGGTATACTGCATGAAAGAAGAGTTTGTGGGAGTAATTGGTTACCATAGAACCATTTATGGGTATTGGGCCTACAAAACACCTCTGTCACTTTAAAGAAATGAGGGTGATCAATGTATCCACTCTAAGGGGAACAAAGAAATGCAAGGCAAATGGTCTAAATATGATAGAAGAACCTAAAGAATGTCAACAACTCTACTGTAATGTGATAGAAGAACCTAAAGAATGTCAACAACTCTACCGTGGAATGAGAAAGAAAAGAAAACCAATCTGTCTTGATACGCTAGGCTAAAAAAAGGAGTTCATAAAGGCATGAAGGATCAAGGAGTCTTATCAATCATTAGGCCAAATCTTATGACAAATCTTTCTCAAAAGGAAGACATTAAATGCAAAAAAAGGTGGCCGATAGAAAATAGGAGGAGACCTAAATAAGGCCTTGTTAAAAACAGAGAGGGTGGCCAAGAGAACTAATTCAACACAAAGTATAATTTTACAAGCCACAAGCCATCCTAAAAGTAGACACATTAATGAGGCCAAGCAAAATTGAATCCAACTCGATAAAACCAATGCAAAAGGACTGATCCTTGCTGTCCTCAAGAAGCTTTCAACTCATAGCATTAATGAGTTGGATTATCCACACACTCAAAATTATGAGGTAATAGACCTTCCTCACTAGCTGTAAACATTTAATATATTGGCAATCTTGAAACAGTTTATCCAATGGAAATGATGTTGACAAGATTTGAATATGAGATTAAAAAATCCTGCCAATTGGGAAGAATATAGCAACTATAATTGGGCTTCCCATTTTAAATAAAAAATTAGCAAATAAAGCCAAATGATAAAATGATAATAAATAAGATTTAAATATTTCTGTCTTCAACCAACCTCCGAACCTAGAGTAATAAATTCCAATCCATCCACCCCTGAATTTGCCAAATTATTTGCAATGACATTGCCTTCTCTAAAAATGTGATTAAAGGTTACTACGCCAAAGAAATTAATCTCCTCCAAAACTTTCTAAAGAAGAAAATTGAGCCTCCACTTTGGGGTATGTCCTACCCTCAAGGCATTGATAATAATCATAAAATCACTGCATGCTAGTCCTTGGGATAGAGGCTTAGCAGGGTTGTTTAGGAACTCTGTTTGTATACTTAGTTTTGCATTTTCATCTCTTGGCTCACCTTTAGTTCCTGTTTAAGTGAGGTAGAGTGAAGGTAGGTTTGTCCCTCAAGCTTCATCACCTTGAGGGTGACAAATCTCATCCTCTACATAATGTAATTGGAAAGAAATGAAATCCTAGAATAGTGTTTAAGTGGTTCAGTGTTGGTACTAGCTACTATTATATGGATGAATATTTTAATCATATTTTATGCTAAAGGTTATCATAGGAACACTTCGTTGGTGTTTAAAATGAACCTAGTGATATTGGTAGGTTTTCTTATGTTATGCAATGTTATTGTTAGTTTGTTATGTTTAAAAATTATTAGATATTGTTTAGAGCATTGCATAGGTAGCGACGTTAGGGAACTTGCAAGAGGACTTAGGTTAGGTGAATATTTATCTTCTACATGTGCATTTGTCATATTTAATTGCATAATGAGTTATTAATGTAATGCACTTTGTTTAAAAATAAAAACTACTTCTTTGTTTAGTTGGTTAGATAGATGTTGTTCTCTAGGGTTCCTTAGTGAGGCGTTACATCTAGTATCAGAGCCCAAGTTTCCACACTAGGATCTCTCGTTAATGTTATTGCCCTAGTTTTGTATGTTGTGATGCTCTAACAAGTTAGTCATAGTGCTTCTTGTTTATGGGTTGGTTCTCCTAAATGCATGCTTTGGAATAATGCAAAAATGTCTACACAAATAAACAAATTAGCACATTTATATTATGAAAAATTTACGAAAATAATTTGTTCATTATTTCACTTTAAAAATTATTATATTATTATATTGTAATTAATGTCAAATTACTATTATATTGTGATCTTGTAATTAATACTAATTTATTATTGTATATGATTATATGATCTTATATTTTAATATATTCTTATTATTGTATATTTATATTTTGTCAAACTCTTTACAAAATCAAGAAACATTTTTATTACTATATTATTATTATATTTTCATTATTAAGACCAAATTATTATTATATTATAATATCATTATATATTTATATTTTAGATTTGTTCTTTTCATTATCCTTGACAAAAATGTGGATTTTATGCACATACACCTTCAATCCTCCCTACTACCATTGTAATATGCCTATCAACATAATAAATGGATATGTCTTGTCCCAATAATTGAATTTATACCTTACTTTAGTACTACCCCTTATCCTAATCCTAATAATAAAACTATTAAATATACTAGCATTTGCACTTGTAGGAGGTGAAAGGGATATGCCAATAGGTAAATAAAGGAAAGACATAAATGAATTTTAAATATTATAAATTACAAATTGCTTCTATGCATGATAGCTAGTTGACCTTAGAATAATTCCTATGTTGGAATTTAAATTTAAAATCATATTTCTATTTTTTAATCAATTTCCTTATTTATAATGATTATGGATTGTTTAATGTAAGCATGGTCATTTAGCCAGCAATGATTTTTATTTTAGGGTGGTAATTAACGACATTGTGGAAGGCATAGTGGCCAAATTATAATGTTTGGCCAAACCAAGCATGGGTACATTGAACCTTAGACTTTTCAAGTGGATAGATCCTTACAAAAAAATTTCAAATAAATGTTCAAAGCACAAATAAAAAGTATTAATAGATTTTTTTATTTAATAGTCGAGTTTGTCCAAATCCATGTTTTGTTTTAAATCTCATATTATTTTGAGCTTTGATTTATTTTTTATGTCCACACTTCTCATATTTTTTTGTTATTTGAGTTTTGATATTTACTATATTTAAAAATTGAATGTTACCCGATTGAACTTTGAAGGGGGTTAACTATTGGTGATAAATGCTCTAGTGAAAGGGGAAGTAATTGCCTAGAGTTTGAATAAATTTATTGAATTGTTTTTATCAACCCTTTCCACATTAAAAGATTTCAAAAAATTTCATGTGAAATAGAGTGGAAATCAAGTGGCAGACACATTGTCTAAGACTGTTATATCATCATTATCATTAAATGGCTTGGAGTTGTTTGAGTATTTTAAGGAGATATGTAATCAACAATTGGTAAGTTTGGAGGTTGGGATATGTACCATAATTTAATGGTATGACAAAGGTGGTGATCAACTCCCTTTATATCCCCTATGACAATGTCATTTTCAATGTGGCGTTTGATGCCATAGAGAAAGAATAGGTGATAGGTGCCATGGAACATAACTTTACACTAGTCACTATGAGGCAGAAATAATGTTTATGTGGCAAGATTATAGAGAGGAGGCTCTACAGTGATTTCAAAATTGATGACCCAGTGTTCTAGCAAATTGTGGAGTGGAATTTGGGGGAGGAATTCCTAAAGGCAAAGCATCCTTATAACTCTAACATTGACATTGCCTTCACCTTTATGGGAATGGTAGGAATGGTCGGTGACAATGTAAGGGGTTGATGAGGATGTAGTAGTAGTGTCTGTTGTTGAGGAACTCAAATGTAAATTTTAATGATATTTTAAGACAAATACATAACTATTATTGATAAAAAAAAATATGAATAATAATATATGTTAAATTAATAATTTGGATTATAATAATTTATTATTAGATGTCTATTATTATTATATATATTAATTATTACATGTATAATTGTACATGATACTAGTTATCATAATTATTATTTTATTTGATAAATCAACAATAATAAATGTATAGCTATTATATATATATATATATATATATATATATATATATATATATATATATATATATATATATATATATATATATATATATATATATATATATATATATATATATATATATATATATAGTATATATATATATATATATAAACTTAATTATTAAGAATTATTTCACATGGAGCTTGAATTCTAATTTGGCATACAATTCTTGCAAAACATTTACTCTACATATCTACTTTTTGTTACATCAAAAAATCATTATTGTTACAATTTTACTTAACTAAGCAATTTGTTATAGATTTTACTAATTGGTATGAACTAGATGTAATGCATTTGTAATATGTTATAGATTTTATTGATTGACACGAACTAGATGCATTGTGTCTTTTGTTTGCTTACTAAAGGAAACCATTTTATATTTTAATATTTAAATATAGATGCTTCAATGTTAAACTTTCCTCAATACTATTTGTCAAAAGATTTACTATATTATTTAAAGAATTTCAAATTATTATTTAATGATGCCAAGATTTTAATATTATTACTACAACTTTTTTTTTTAAAAGTGTCCAAAGTCACTAAAATTCTATCAAGCAATAATAAAGTTTTACAATAGCAAAATAACCCTACACATTTTATAGGAGGGAAGAAGTTAATTGTCCAAAAACCCTAACCTAAAACACATAAACAACCCTAAATGGAGAAACCATCAAAATGGGTCGTATGGAGAACCCAAATTGTCCCATGTATAATCATATTTACAATAGAAGAACCTATTCCAATTACATTTATATATATAACCTAAATACAAAGATTCTAAGCATAATAATCAATCCAATTATTTGGACTAACCTCTAGATGCACAATTCTAGTAGGTGAAGAAATGTCAGTGTCACCCTACTGATAAGAAACATCATCCTCCTCCATAGGAGACACTTGCTAAATAGGCTTGAAGTTCACAAGCTCATCATCATCATGTTCTAGATTACCAAATGGAGCATGCAATCCAACAAAACAATCCAAAGCCTCTGCAAGAATGTCAGCATTGACATCGTCCAGAAGTCTTTTAGTCTCTTGCAATGTTTATTCATACTTTTCACAAATCATTCCTGACCTAATGATAGACTATAGCTCACCACAATACCCATTAGTAAGTCACTCAAAAAAACATAAAAAGGCTATCAATGGGAAAATCACTGATTACTACAGATTACAAAAGTTCCAACTTCAATACAAAAATATTATGATAGAAACCTGATGCAAATGCATCTCTATTTTATAAATGTCAAACTCTTAAGCATAATGCATTCGAGATTAAAATATCAACAACATATCAATTAATGAAAAATCCTTACAAATGACCATTAATACAAATGATTGATGTCAAAGTTGTCTCATTGAAAACAACCCATGATATTTTGCTTAAGGAATTTAATCTAGGTCTTATTCTCATGAAAATAAAAAATTAAAAATTAAAATTCAGCCTCTTTCTTTCTATTGCACAAAATCTTAAAAAGTTTTAAAGAAAAGGTTCTAAAATCACAAAGGTACTAGGTATTTATTCAAAAGATGTAAAAATTGCCTATAAATAGCTTACTTAAGTGAAAATGGTGTGGAGACACCGTAAGAAATGAATCCAAGTGAGCGTAGCCACACAATAACATTTGGCGCTCCCTCAATAAAACCGATCATTTTATTCTCTTCTTTTGCTCTATTTATGTACAACCACATTATCGCAATCCATCCTTGTTGTGTTCGATGATACATATCCCAGTGAAACATTTCCTCTACATTTGAACACACTTCAAATAAAGCCCCGCTGACTTCATCCACCTCTCCACACATTTCAACCCCGCCTTTTGTAGATTAAAAATTGAACCCCCTGTTCTTGTATTCAGCTGATAAACTTAAATGAACATATCAGATAAAAGAAAATAACACCAAAAATAGACTATAATTCAGACTTACAGCACACCAATGAATCATGGATAAATTTCAAAAACAAAGACAAATTAGTACCCTGTTTTAACTGCAAGAGCTTTGTTTCTTATTATTACAACTTACTCAACTAATAAAGAGGTCTACATATAAAGACATTTTTGCACCTAAAAAAAATAATACAATGAACCTAGACATACCTTTAACAACCAAAAAAAACTGAGCATGCTTATCATGCATTATACACAGTAAATAAAACTAAGCTTTAAAAACTTAAAATTGTTTTAAAGCAACAGGATAATAATAGAAATAGTTTCTTCTTCTTTTTTTGACATGCTGGCAGCATCAATTATCTTCTTACTCCCCCTTGATGCTAAGAGGGCTCATAATTTGATCTTGGAGTGCCAAAAACTGAATTTTTGCAACTGCCTTGGTGAAGATATCCGCTAACTGATCCTGAGTGTTTATGTGCTCCAATTCAACTTCTTTCTTTTGTACAAAACCCTGAATGAAATGATACTTTAAATCATAATGCTTTGTCCTACTGTGATGAACCAGATTCTTTGCTAACTTGATGGCACTTACATTGTCACAATAAATCACTGTAGGCTGAATCTATTTCTCTCCAATTTCTTCAAGAAATTTTCTAAGCCAAAGGGCTTGTGTACCCGCTGAAGTAACCTCAACATACTCTTCTTCTATGGATGAGAGAGAAACAATGCTTTTCTTCTTTGAACTCCAAGTAAACAATCCAAAACCAAAGAAAAACAATTCCCTGATGTAGACTTACGGTCATCCATACTACCTCCCCAATCTAGATCACTAAAGCCAACAAGATTGAAGTTTTCAGAAGAGTAGTAATGAATACCAAAATTTAGAGTGCCTTTCACATACCCAAAATCCTTTTGGCTACCTTCATATGTATTTCTGACGGATTTTTCATATACCTTGAAACAAGTGAAACTGAATATGCAATATCAGGTTTCATGTGGGTTAGAAACATCAAGCTACCCACAATACTTCTATAAGTTGTCTCATCAACTAAATCAACACCATCATCTCTACACAACACAACTCCTTGAGCACTAGGAGTGGAGGAAGGATTATAATCAGCCATATCAAATTTCTTCAACATATCTTGTACGTACTTTATTTGACAAATGAAAATCTCATCCTTACTTTGATAAACCTCCAACCCTAGAAAATATTTCATTAGGCCAAGATCCTTCATCTCAAATTCATTCATCATAGCAATTTTGAATTCATCTTTCATCTTACAACTACTACCCATATACAATAAATCATGAACATACAAACATATGATAAGAATATCAATACCTTCTTTCTTGTAGTAAAGGGTAGGATCACTCTTACTTCTCTGGAAGCCATTCTCCTAAAAGTATCCATCAATCCCGACATACCATGCTCTCAATGCTTGCTTGAGGCCATACAAAGCCTTCTTAAACTTGTAGGCATGATTCTCTTTTCCTTTCTACTTCAAAACCTTGTGGTTTCTCCACATATACTTCCTTTTCTAAATACCCATTCAAGAAGGCACCTTTCACATCCATATGATGTATGCTCCACTTCTTCTGAGCTGCGAATGAAATCAACATTCTAATGGTCTCTTGTCTTCCTATTGGTGCAAAAGTCTCTTCATAATCAATTCCATACTTCTGTGTGAATCCTTTAGCAACTAATCTTGCCTTGTGTCTTTCAACACTCCCATTATTGTTAAACTTGGTCTTTTAGACCCAATTGGTGCCAATCTTCTTCTTGTCATGTGGAAGTTGTGTCAACACCCAAGTATTATTCTTGTAGATGGAATCCATCTCTTCTTTCATTGCTTGCATCCAAACTTCATTTGTACACGCATCTTCAAAACATGATGGTTCAAAATCAACCTTAGCTAATAAAGTAAAATTCACAGTCTCACCAATTGGGTTTTCTTCATGTATTTGATTTGCACTTCTCTGATAAATATCACTCAATCTTCTTACCTTCCTTGTAGAAGTAGGACTTGAACTTTGACTTACACTTGAAATTGATTTTGGACTTGAAGAACTAGATGAGGGGATACTTTGGTGACTCATATAATTTGCAATAGAATCATTAGCAGGTTGCTCACTAACATCATTCAAAATAGATTTTGTTTTTTCAACTGGCCCTTTTGATGATCATAAACTCCCCCTTCATCAAAAATTACATCTCTCAACATGAGATAACAATCTTATTAGTCATGAGATTATACAATCTATAAGCCTTACTTTTATCACTATACCCAATAAAAATACATGACTCACTTTTGGCATCTAATTTTTGTCTATTCTGATCAAGAACATGCACATAAGCCAAACAACCAAAAACTTTGAAATGATAAACATTAGGCTTTTTCCCATACCAAGCTTCATAAGGAGTCATCTTCTTGAGTGCACTAATTGGACTTCAATTAAGGATGTATACAGTTGTAGCAACTACATCTCCCCAATAAGAATTGCTCAAACCCTTGGTTTGTAACATGCACCTTGCCATTTAAACCACTATACAATTCTTCCTTTCAGCTACTCCATTTTGTTGAGGCGTGTATGCGGTAGTAAGCTATATCCTAATGCCATTCACATCACAATAACTTTGGAAAGCGTTCGAACAAAATTCTCCTCCACGATCAGTCCTCAAACATTTGATTTTGTACCTTTATTTTCCACAAGGGCTTTGAACTTCTTGAATGTATCCAAGGCTTCATCTTTGGCCTTCAAAAAATATACCCAGCAATTTCCTCAGTAATCATCAATAAAAGTGATGAAATATGATGACTTACCCAAACTCTTAGTTTGCATAGGATCACATATATTTGAATAAATAAGCTGAAGTGTGTGATGGGCCCTCCATGCATTTCCCTTTGGAAACTTTTCCCATGCATGCTTTGCTTTAACACATCCTTCACAAACCTCCTTATGCTCTTCAACCTTGGGCAAACCAGAAACTAATACATGAGAGGTTAAAAGCTTCAAAATTTGAAAATTTAAATGTCCATACCTAAGATGCCATAACCAACTTGAATCCTCTTATGCCATATTTGCCAAACTACTATTATGTTCACCAAATCTCAAGGGGAACATCCTATTTCTTGTCATAGGCACAACAATGATCACCCTATTGCCTTGCTTCTTATCATAGATAGTACATGTCTTATTCTTAAAGACTAATTTATAATTTTTTTCACATAGTTGTCCAACACTTAACAACTTATGCTTCAATTGCAGAGCGTAATAAATATAATGAATACTCTTTATACCTTCTTTTGTGTGATTTTTCATAGCTCCTTTTGTAGCAACCTCCAGTTATTTATCATCACCAAGCTGAATCTTGGATTTAAAACTTTCATCCTTTGCTGAAAACAACTTCTCATTCCCTATCATATGGTTAGAACATCCAGAATCTAGGTACCAAATATCTTTATTAGCATTTTCACCTTTTGAATAAGATAGAAATAGGTGATTGAGAGGATTTTCACTACTTTCTTGAGCATAGTTAGCACTTGTACCTTCTTTCAATCTGCATTCTCTTTCAAAGTGGCCAGACTTGTTACAATGGTAACATTGAACATTTCTCTTATCAAATCTGTCTCTACCTCTTCCTTTGGAACCACCTCTTCCTCTTGAGCCACTTCTACCTCTGTTTCCTCTTAAGAAATTTTGGCTTTACCCTTTACTTTGGCCTTGGTTGCTTGTGGTACTACTATTGTTGGGATCATCATTCTTTATGATTTGTATTTTGGAGGAAAATGCTTTCTCTACACCTTCAAAAGAATCTTTCAATATTTCTTCATGAGACATCAAGGATCCAACCAATTGATCAAACTCAAGGGTTGTCAAATCCTTGCTTTCCTCAATGATAATGGCAACATGACCATCTAGGTGCCAAAGATCTCAACACCTTTTTTTTATCAAAAATTCATTGCTTACAGTTTCCCCAAGTGTTGCCATTTTATTGACCACATCTTTGACTCTGACATAATATTCACTTATATTTTTAGCCTCTTGCATCTTCAAATTCTCAAAATCTCTCTTCAATGTCTAGAGTTTAACAACTTCTTTATCACTGCCTTGGTAAGATTCTTTTAGAGTCTTCTAGGCATCCTAAGCTATCTTTGCTCCTACAATTCTTGGAAATAAACTCTTATCAAGAGCTATTTGAATGTGAAATAAGGCTTGAGCATTCTTCTTCTTAGTCTCCTTCTTGGTTGTTTTATCATTGACAAAAAGGGCATTCCAATCAGATGGCTCTGTATAACCTAATTCAATAATCTCCCATTAATCTTTCCTTGTCAAAAAGGTCATCATTTTGATGCACCATTAGTCATACTCATTTCCATCAAATTCAGGGATGGGTAAGGAGTTAGAATTTGACATGATAAACTTTGGCAAAATTCTAACAGAAAAGAAAACTTCAACCCAAAAGAAATACCAACTCTGATACCAAATGTAGATTCAAAATTGAACCCCCTGTTCTTGTAGCTAGCTGATAAACTTAAACGAACATATCAGATAAAAGAAAATAACACCAAAAATAGACTGTAATTCAGACTTCCAACACATCAATGAATCATAGATAAATTCAGAAAACAAAGACAAATTAGTACTCTGTTTTAACTACAAGAGCTTTGTTTCTAATTATTACAACTTACTCAACTAATACAGAGCTCTACATATAAAGAGACTTTTGCACCTAAAAAAAATAATACAATGAACCTAGACATAGCTTTAACACAGAAAAAAAAACTGAGCATGCTTATCATGCATTATATGCAGGAAATAAAACTAAGCTTTAAAAACTAAAAACTATTTTAAAGCAACAGACTAATAATAGAAATAGTTTCTTCTTTTTTTGACATGCTGGCAGCATCAATTATCTTCACCTTTCCCAACACAGCAAGGGACAAACAAATCCACAAAACCTGTCACACAATATCAATAACATATGTATTATTCGGAAGGTAGAGGTTTTAAAGATTTACATGACACTTAGAAAAATGCAGAGATTCTGCAATACCAAATTGTGCAGGACTAGCGAAGATATGATTAACCACAGACATCAAATCTGAAATTATAATGGACAATTCCTTGAGATCCAATTTGAGGCTTTCTATGCCCTCTCTTAATAATCTTGTATGAAGAGCTAAAAAGTAATCGTAATTTGAATCACAGGATGTTTTTGTTGATAATTGATGTTGCTCTAGCATGCAGCTCCATGCAACTCTAGTTTGGATATGATTCTATCCATTCATCACCATGCATAAGCTATTTTTAGTTTAAATCAATTTATGTTTATTCATGCAAATAAAGCATGTACTCCAGCATGCATTAATCCTTAGGACTTTTTTTAGTTTTGTTTTTTGCATAAGTTTGTTTTTAGTAAATAAAGCATGTTGTGCACACACTTATTATATTCTTAATTTAGGGAGTAGTTTGCTTTTTTAGTTTGAGAGCCTTAGTAGCTTTCCATGCAATGCTAGGAATATAATTAGAACTACAGTTATTATAAATTCTACTAGGCTGCAAATTCTTTACATATATACAGCCTCTATGTAATTTTTTAATTAAGCTTCAATAAAAGAAATTGGTGTGTGCAATTCCAAAAAACAAGGCACTTTGTTTTTTATTTTGAATTGTGATTTGATTTTGTTGTTATTGTTTGCTAATCAGCTGTTTTAGAGAGGATAGGTCAAGTTCAAAATTCTACAAGTGGTATTAGAGCAGGTAAAATTGTTTTGGGTTAAAGTTTTATTGTTGGAATTTTTCCAAAGTTAATCATGTCGAATTCTAACCATATGCCCATTCCAAAATTTGATGGGAATGATTATGATTATTGGTGCATTAAGAAGCTGACCTTTTTTATTGGAAAATATTTGTGGGAGATTATTGAGTCAGGTTATGAGGAGCTAGCTGATTGGAATACCCTTAGAGCCAATGAAAGAACAACAAGAAAGGAAGCAAGGAAAAAGAATGCTCAAGCTTTGTTTCACATTCAGATAGCTCTTGATAAGAGCTTATTTCCAAGAATATCAGGAGCAACAATTGCCAAAGATGCTTGGAAGACTCTACAAGAAGCTTACTAGGGTAGTGGTCAAGTTAAAGTGGTCAAGCTTCAGACATTGAAGCAAGAGTTCAAGAATTTGAAGATGCAAGAAGCTAAAAGTATAAGTGATTATTGTGTCAGAGTCAAAGATGTGGTCAATAAAATGGCTACACTTGGGGAAATTGTAAGCAATGAAGTTTTGATAAAAAAATGTGTCGAGATCTTTGACACCCAGATGGAATCATGTAGCAATAATCATAGAAGAAAACAAGGATTTGACAAAACTATAGTTTGATCAATTGGTTGGATCCCTAATGTCGCATTAAGAAAGATTGAAAGGTTCTTTGGAAAGTGTAGAGAAAGCGTTTTCCTCTAAATTGCAAATAAAAAAAAATGTAGATGCAAGCAACAGTAGTGCCAAAATCAATCAAGGCCAAGGTAAAGAGCAAAGCCAAAATTCTTTAAGAGGTAGAGGTGGCTCAAGAGGAAGAGGTGGTTTTAGAGGAAGAGGTAGAGACAAATTTGATAAGAGAAATGTTCAATGTTACCATTGTAATAGGTATGGCCACTTTGAAAGAGAATGCAGATTGAAAGAAGGTAAAAGTGCTAACTATGCTCAAGAAAGTAGTGAGAATCCTCCTGATCACTTACTTTTATCTTATGCCAAGGGTGAAAATACTAGTAAAGATGTTTGGTACCTAGATTCTGGATGCTCTAACAATATGACAGAGAATGAGAAAATGTTCTCAACAAGGAATGGAAGTTTCAAATCCAAGACTAGCTTGGTGACGATAAATCATTGGAGGTTGCTGCCAAAGGAGCTATGGAGGTCGAAACAAAAGAAGGTATAAAGAGTATTCATGATATTTATTATACTCCACAATTGAAGCACAATTTGTTAAGTGTTGGGTAGCTATGTGAGAAAAATTATAAAGTAGTCTTTGAGAATAAGACTTGTAGTATCTATGATAAGAATAAGGATAATAGGGTGATCACTATTGTTCTTATAACCAGAAATAGGATGTTCCCCTTGAGGTTTGGTGAACATAACAATAGTTTGGCAAATATGGTTTATGAGGATTCAAGTTGGTTATGGCATCTCAGGTATGGGCATTTAAATTTTCATAGTTTGAAGTTTCTAACCTCGCATGCATTAGTTTTTAGTTTGCCCAAGGTTGAGGAACACAAGGAGGTTTGTGAAGGTTGTGCTAAAGGAAAGCATGCAAGGGAAAAGTTTCCAAAGAGAAATGCATGGAGGGCTCATCACCCACTTTAGCTTGTTCATTCAGATATATGTGGTCCTATGCAGACTAAGAGTTTGGGTAAGTCATCATATTTCATCACTTTTATTGATGATTTCTCACAAAATTGTTGGGTATATTTTTTTAAGGCCAAGGATGAAGCCCTAGAGACATTCAAGAAGTTTAAAGTCCTTGTGGAAAATGAGAAAGGATGCAAGATCAAGTGTTTAAGGACTGATCGTGGAGGAGAATTTTTCTCAATTGTTTTCCAAAGTTATTGTGATTTTAATGGCATCAAGAGGCAACTTACATAGCATACACACCTCAACAGAATGGAGTAGCTGAAAGGAAGAATCACACTATGGTTGAAATGGCAAGGTGCATGTTACAAACCAAGGGATTGAGGAATTCTTGTTGGGGAGATGCAGTTGCTACAATGGTGTACATCCTCAACCGTAGCCCCACCAGTGCACTAGAAAAGATGACTCCTTATGAAGCTTGGTATGGAAAAAGGCCTAATGTTAATCATTTCAAAGTTTTTGGTTGTTTGTCTTATGTGTATGTACCTGATTACAATAGACATAAGTTAGAGGCAAAGAGTGAGTCATGTATTTTTATTAGGTATAGTGAGAAAATCAAGACTTATAGATTGTATAATCCCATCACTAATAAGCTTATTGTCTCAAGAGATGTAATTTTTTATGAAGGGGGAGTTTATGGTCATTTAAAAGCCCATGTTGAGAAGTCAAAATCTATTTTGAATGACGATATAATTGTTGATATTGATCATGAGTAGCCTACTAATGTTTTTGTATCCAGTGGTTTAACTCCACCAAGCAACCCTTCATCAAGTTCTTCAGTACCAAGTTCAAGTCCATCTTCTTCTCCAAGTTCTACAAGGAAGGTAAGGAGGTTGAGTGATATCTACTAGAGGAGTGGAAATCAAGTACATGAAGAAAACACAATAGGTGAGACAGTGAATTTTGCTTTATTAGCGAAGACTGATTTTGAACCATCATGTTTTGAAGATGCATGTACTAATGAGGTTTGGGTGAAAGCCATGAAAGAAGATATGGATTCCATTCACAGAAATGACACTTGGGAGTTAACACAACTTCCACATGACAAAAAAAAGATTGGCACTAAATGGGTCTACAAGACCAAGTTTAACAATGATGGGAGTGTTGAAAGACACAAGGCAAGATTATTTGTTAAAGGCTTCATACAAAAGTATGGAATTGATTATGAAGAGACATTTGCACCAGTAGCAAGACAAGAGACCATAAGAATGCTAATTTCATTAGTAGCTCAGAAGAAGTGGAGCAGACATCATATGGATGTGAAAAGTGCCTTCTTGAATGGGTACTTAGAAGAGGAAGTATATGTGGAGCAACCACAAGGTTTTGAAGTGGAAGGAAAAGAGCATCTTGTTTACAGGTTGAAGAAGGCTTTTTATGGCCTCAAGAAAGCACCAAGAGTGTGGTATGCCAAGATTGATGGATACTTTCAGGAGAATGGCTTCCAGAGAAGTAAGAGTGATCCTACCCTTTACTACAAACAAGAAGGTACTGATATTCTCATCATAAGTTTGTATGTTGATGATCTTGTGTATATGGGTAGCAGTTCTAAGATGAAAGATGAATTCAAAGCTTCTATGATGAAAGAATTTGAGATGAAAGATCTTGGTCTGATGAAATATTTTCTAGGAATGGAGGTTTATCAAAGTAAGGATGAGATTTTTATTTGTCAAACAAAGTATGCACAAGATATGCTAAAGAAATTTAATATGACTAATTGTAACCCTGCATCCACTCCAAGTGCTCATGGAGTTTTGTTATGTCGAGATGATGGTTTTGATTTAGTTGATGAGACAACTTACAGAAGTATTGTGGGGTGTTTGATGTTTCTAATCGACACAAGGCCTGATATTGCCTATTCAGTTTCACTTGTTTCAAGGTATATGACAAAAAATACATATGAAGGCAGCCAAGAGGATTT
Source organism: Cryptomeria japonica (assembly GCF_030272615.1). Classification (NCBI taxonomy): domain Eukaryota; kingdom Viridiplantae; phylum Streptophyta; class Pinopsida; order Cupressales; family Cupressaceae; genus Cryptomeria; species Cryptomeria japonica. Next base: position 300,990,994 of record NC_081409.1, read on the forward strand.
TGAGGTATGTGAAAGGGAATTTAAGTTTTGGTATTAATTGCTACTCTTCTAAAAAGTTCAATCTTGTAGGCTTTAGTGATCCAGATTGGGGAGGTAGTATGGATGACTGTAAATCTACATCTGGATATTGTTTTCTTTTGGTTCTGGATTAATTACTTGGAGCTCAAAAAAACAAAGCATTATTGCCCTCTCATTTACAGAAGCAGAGTATGTTGCAATTACCTCAACAGGTACACAAGCTCTTTAGCTCAAAACAGTTTTGGAAGAAATTGGAGAAAAACAAATTTAGCCTACAGTAATTTATTGTGACAATGTGAGTGCCATCAAGTTAGCTAAGAATCCGATTCATCACAGCAGAACAAAGAATTTTGATTTGAAACATCACTTCATACAAGATTTGGTGCAGAAGAAGGATGTTGAATTGAAGCACATCAACACCTAGGATCAGCTAGCAGATATATTCACCAAAGTGGTTGCGAAAGCTCAGTTTATAGCACTACGAGATAAGATTGTGAGCCCTCTTAGCATCAAGGGGGATTATGTTGATAACTGATGTTGCTCTAGCATGCAGCTCCATGCAGCTCTAGTTTGGACATGAATCTATCCATTCATCACCATGCATAAGCTATTTTTAGTTTAAATCAGTTTCTACTTATTCATGCAAATAAAGCATGTACTCTAGCATGCATTAATCCTTAGGAATTTTTTTAGTTTTGTTTTTTGTATGAGTTTGTTTTTAGTAAATAAAGAATGATGTGCATGCACTTATTGTATTCTTACTTTAGGGAGTAGTTTGTTTTTTTAGTTTGAGAGTCTTAGTAGCTTTCCATGCAATGCTAGGAATATATTTAGAACTGCAGTTATTATTAAATCTTCTCTGCAAATTCTTTATATATACAACCTCTATGTAATTTTTTAATTAAGCTTCAATAAAAGAAATTGGTGTGTGCAATTCCAAAAAAACAGGGCACTTTGTTTTTTATTCTGAATTGTGATTTTTTTTTACTGTTATTGTTTGCTAATCAGTTGATTCAGAGAGGATAGGTCAGGTTCAAAATTCTACAGTTTTGCCGATCTGAAGCACGCACCCAAAGCGATCAATATTACTCACCGCAAAATTCCTAAGCCTACTTTGGTACAACTCTTTCACAGCGTCGATTATCCCGCTTGCCACAGGTTTCACCAGATCCATCACTCCCTGTAATAAAAATTCACAAATTAGGAAAAAATAGATTTTGTAAGAATTTTAAGGCGAAAAAAGGCCTCAGATTTTGAATTACCTGAATGAAGCCGTTTTTGATATCAAGGAATGCAAGGTAGTCGTTACCAACAAGAGAGATAAGAACTATAGACTGCGAGAGCTTCTGAGAGTGGAACTCATGATTTTGTCCTATCACCTTCTTAACCTGCATCACCTGTTGTGCTACTGTTATGAAACCGTATGCTTGAAATATTTTACTTCCTCCAACTGCAAAATTCTCTCCTCGTCTAATCTTCTTTGCAGTTGCTTTACAGTCATGACTTCTGAGCAGCTCATAAGCTGTGGGAGAGGGAAGCCCTAAAATATACCCTACACACACCACAACCACATATTGATAAGCCCCAGAATGCTTAAATCCTGATATAATTACACGGTTTCTGAGTAGAAAGAAGGTTTACCCCAAAAATCTGTCTGGATTTTTCCAGAAGAATATCGGCAGGCAGGATAGCCAGGCCAGGTCAAACCGTATGGTCGTCTCCATGGCTTGTTTACAGTTTGATTATATGGACTACGATTTCCTGTGTCGGCAGAGGAATATCCGAAAACAAAGAATGCCCGAGCCTTGTCTGCGATGCCTGTCCCTGCAAATCAATCAATTTAAATGAAAACATGGCGTCCATAGGTGTAGTCATTAGTATTGTTTGAACTAATAATTTGTATAATTGACATGCAAATAAAGAGAGAATGATTATGAGAAAGAGAAGACGAGAAAACATGGCGTCCATAGGTGTGGTCGTTAGTATTGTTTGTTGGAAGGGTAGAGTGTAGAGCATCTTTTTAGGTTTTGTCGTTTGGTGGATTAAAAGACACTTTTGGGAGGGCGAAAAAATCTTCTTTAGTCCATGCAGCATCTTTGACCGTGATTATTAATTAATTATTTAGAGTTGATTTCTAATTTTATTTATATATTTAAAAACAAAATTATATGATATTATGATATTATCTTTTTAATTATTTTATTTTATATTCTTATGTATTTTTCTGGATTCAATTGTGTGTATTTTTTTCCATCAACGATTCGAATCACACTCCGTGATTCATCATCAGGATGAAAAGAATTCCAAAGACTTGAAAGATCAAAAAATACACACAATCAAATTCAGAAAAATAAATAAGAATATAAGATGGATTGTGGAGATCTCATAGCTTTAATATTTTATTTTAGTTTAAGATGATCTAATTATCAAATTCAACCTTTAATAAAATTAGCATTTGTGTTTATAAGAGTTTTGAAAAAGAAAACAAATCAAAGCATATGAAAAAATCAAGATCATAGTTGAATAATCACATGGAGATTCTATTCATTTGTGAAATAGAGGGATGTTTTTAGCTCTATATCAATCTAAGTTGTCTAGACACTTCAAAGGATATGAAGGTACTTATATAACAAATAAGAAAATCATGGCAAGGCCTAACCATGAATGCAAGTTGTATAGGCTCACAATTCCACTTTGATTTTGGTATTTGAAAGTAGTATATATGCCAATATGTTCTAATATTAAAGCAATCAAATGTAGGGATAGATGTACTATTTTTAGTAGAACTAGGCAATAGAATTATGTTGTAAACAAGAATTGATGGTCTCAAAACAACATATGCAGTAGCTCATCGGATTCAAGTTGAGAATCCAATTATCAACATAAAACATTGTAAAATAGAGCGTAGAAGAAGAACATATTTAATAGTGAAAGGAAAAAATCCATTAATATGGACATAATTCTTACCCTTGCTTATGACAAGAAAGTAACCAATGAACATGAGAAAAAATGGGTGCATAAAACATTCATATTACATAGTCCAAGATTATTAGCTATTTATCCATTCTAAATGCTAATCAACATAAGTGAGATTTTTAATTTTTTGCATAAACTGATAAAAAATCATTCTATTATGCAAGAAAAAATGGCTTCCTTAGGCCAAGTCTCAACCTCTCACCATAACTATCTCAGTTACCTTGTGAAGCATCAACCTTCACAATTTAACTTATATTTGATATATTTTTAGATTTGATTATGTAAATTTCATGTCTTTAAATAAACTTATAGCCAAATAAGGCTTATATATACATATAAATAATTGGTTTGCCTCTTATGGTAGCAACTTTTTTAACTAGTTTGTTTACTACTCTACACTTACAAGATTCTTTTCAAAATTCAAAAAGACATAGAAAATGGATATTTATATCATGAAACCCCAAGTTTTTGTTTTAGATTAGTCAACTTTAGGAATAAACAAAGAAGTTATGAATGATGATATGAGAACAAAAAAATTACATGAGACACCCCGCTATGACCAAGACACTGGCCATATGCAATAGATAAGGGGCATATAACGAGAGACCAACCAAATCCTCCATCGAACATATGCAGCATTTGACTGATCAAACCTATTTCCAAGCCTCCTCCTTTCACTGTTGATGTTCATATTTCTTTGAATGTCCCTTCGATACCACTGGGTTTCGGTGTGCCCATTGATTCCGATTTTGCATATATGTAAGGAGTAATAGGGCCGGATTTTCAGTAAGATGCCAGAATCTCAGGTTATTACTGCTAGGGAGAAAGGGAGGACTTGAAGAGATTTGAGGGAGGATGTTTGGGAAAGTTAATTATTTCGGTTCCGCTAGATCAGCGATCTACTCTTCAAGCATTAAGATTATTTTGTACCAGGTAGTTTCGGGGCTGGCTCCAGTAGAGTCGCTCTGAGACTCGAGTCAATGCACGTGCGGTAGGCACCATCTATGGCATAGATGAGTGATAAAGGATGGTTTCATGCCACTTCTCATTCCCTTTCAAAATATGACCGCCGACAGGTGGGTTTATAAGGGTGCAGTCCCCTAATTGACCCATTCTTGTAGTACTGCTTCTAGATAGGGGAGTAAGCTTGAGGTTCCAAACATCTCCCGGGCACGAGACGAGACTCTAGAATGCCCAATGATGAAATAGATAACGACTATGTGGTGCTTTGATTCACCCCATTCCACTAGGTAAAGGAGTGCTCAAGTTATCACCCATTACCCTGACTGGAGTATGGAAGAATCTGCTGCATAGTCCGTCCTTCGTCCAGTGAGAATTCCGAGTGAGGCGAACTTGCTTCTCTGCTTTTTAATTACTATAGGCCCTAATAGTTATTGACTCGATTGGCCCTTTGATCTAACTATACATCTTAGGTGCTCTTGGTCGTACCCATGTTGCTATGATTTATCTCCTCCATTAAGAAAAGCAACGGGTCGCGGATCCTTGTGTCTCTATCCACCGGATCAACCGCGTACCTGTAGTACTATATATGTCATAGCAATCCTACTTTGACACCTAGCCTTTAATCCCCTACCTAGATCCAGAAACATCGGTTGGGTCAGGCTCCCATGCGACAATAAGATTCCTATAATTATTGATAACTGATGCTGCTCGAGCATGCAGCTCCATGCAGCTATAACTGTTTTTAGCCTCCACCACCATACACCAGCATACAACTAGATTAATTTAGGATCGTATATTATTAGTTAATAGTTTTTTATTTCTCATGTAAATAAAGCATTCTATACATGCAGTTAGACTATTCTTAGATTAGAGGTTTCTTTAGAACTGTTGGTTTCTTTTTCACTGAATATTGCATGTCATGAATGTTCTATTTTTAGAGATTTTGAATTCTTTTGTTAGTGAAGCTGGAAAAATCTATTTATAGGGAATCTTTGTATTCTTTTTATTAAGCAATAATATAGAATCTATGTGCTATTCTAAAAAACAGAAAACTCTATTTTTTAAATTTTGAGTTGTGTTTTATTTCATCTCTGCAATTTTTATTGTTGTTATTTGTTTTCTCTGTTATTATATTTTCTTGATCAGCTGGCTATAAGAATAAGGGCAATTTTAGATTCTACAAGTGGTATCAAAATAGGTAAAATTCTTTTGGGTTAAAGTTTTATTGTTGGAATTTCACCAAAGTTAATCATGTCGAATTCTAGAATTTGATGAGAATGACTATGATTATTGGTGCATTAAGATGCTGATCTTTTTTATTGGAAAAGATTTGTGGGAGATTATTGTATCAGGTTATGAGGAGCCAACTGATTGGAATGCCCTTACAACCAATGAAAGAACAACAAGAAAGGAAGCAAGGAAAAAGAATTGATAGGGAGCTTGATAGGTAAGTGCTCAAAAGGCTAATTTGCTCAAAAGGTTCAATATGTTACCCAAAGACTTGTTTGAGTCTGTTGTATGTGTTTATGAAGTCCTTCTTGTGGTTGTAGTACCGGGAAACTCATGTATCACTTTTCTAACAAACTCCCCTTTGGTGAAGGCTCACTCCCATGCTCAAAATCTACTCAAATTTCTCATTCGACCCATCTAAACACCCGCAATCCTTGTTCTTTGGCATTCAACCATCTATTTCAGAGTTCTTTAGGGGTATTTTGCATGGACAAGTAAGGGCAGCAAGGTTTTATTCCTGTTTTGATGCTCAAATCTTAGTTTAAGGCCCATAGCCTTGGCTTACTCAACTAGGCAACCAAAGGGGCTACACACTATCCAAGAATCCATTTGAAATTTGTTTCACTGTCTTAGGATGATCACATAAGGTTAAAAAAATTTCCAAATCCTCCTTACAAATGGGTTTGAGCATTCTTCCAAAAACTATCATTTTTGTGTGTTATGCAACAAAGGGCTACTAGCCTGTGGAGGCCTAATTGGCTCTTTTTTGCTCACCTAGCCCAACAATGAGATTTTCCACCATAAAAATTGTTTTGGATGATGTCTAGGAGGTCTATGCTTGAAGATTTTTCAGGTCTTGAGCTCCATGAGGAAGGTTTAATGACTGTCCACTTTTTATGGCACAAAAGAAGGGTTTAGTGGGGGTTTTGAGTTTGCAAAGTTTGATATGTCAACTCCTTCATGAACCAAGGCCTAAAACTGACTGAGGAAATCTGCCACACTTTGGAGAACACTATCCAAGCCATTTCCACTTGTAATTTTGCCAAACATTTGGCATACTAACTGAAAAATCAGAAAACTATCCCTGTGACAGTCAAATCACTGCCCTTTACCAGCCATATTGTTGCTCCTTCTTTAGGCTTGCATCAAAAGGTGTTTGATCTGAAATTATACCTCAAGGAGGTATGAAAAACACTAATCAACTTCCCTATTACATTGCCTTCTTCAATACATGTCTTGGATTATGTCTTTAAAGCATTCCATGAGCATTTGACAAGTATAATTCACAAAAACAGTGAACTCACTATTTTGTTTACAAAATCAGAATGATTGAATGGAAAAAGCTTATTATAACACTTCAAGATGATGCCAAAAAACCTTGGTCACATGTCTAGACCTATGCCTTATTCATTTGTTCACTCCAAATTGCTTTTGGATGCAAATCTTGAGTTTTTGTTCATGTTACTAGCCAAGCAATCAACACTTGCCTAGTATTCGCTCAAGTTCTTCTTCCAACCACACTCTTGGCACAAAATAGAGCATATGTGCAGTATATACATGAATGCCAACTTGACTGAATCTATATTGTGGGATCCCAAGCATGGATTAGTCAAGTGGAGTCATTTTGGAGCTTCAAACCCTTGAGAGGGTAGCAAGCACCCAGTTTTAGAAATAATTTTGTGAAATCAAAATTTTTGAATAAAAAAATGCCACAATCAACTAAAAAGAATTAAAAAAGTATGATTAACACTTTCCCAAAGGTATAGTATGGATTAAGAAGGTACAGTATGGACCATTTCGCTAAAAGATATAAAAACCAGTCATAAAGCCATTATTTTATAATTTTATTGAACAAACTTTCATTTTATCAATCACCAACCCTTTTCAAAGAAAAGAGAGGTGTTTTTATAGTCCACCAAGTTTTTTATCAAGCTCACGATGGACTGAAAGCTTCCATAACCACGTTTTTCAAGAAAAACACAAAATTTGACAATTTTGACAACTTTTTGAGCCAAATGACAATATTTCTTGCTCAAAAAGGTATTTTTTGACAATCTAACCTTTTCAACTTGTCTAATAAATTTAGACATGCCTAAAAAAACATAACAAACATGTTCCAAGCATTAAAAACTCAAAAATGGGAATTTTACCCAACTAGGTGCTCCTCCACCATACTCCTCCAAAAACAAAGAAGTCATGTAACTGCTTGAGGAAGAAAAGAAGAAGGAATGCCAAATCTTTGAAAGTTAGCTTTAGGTATCCATGTGGCCTCTGAGATAGGTTGATCCTTCCATTTGATGAGATGCTCCATGTAGGTGTCATTCCTTGTCTTTTTGAGAATTATGGAGTCTAGAACCTGTTCTGCTTGGGGAAAAGAAAGAGAAGGGAGAGATAGATCAGAAAGGGATTTGGAAACATTTGAAACTCTTTGAATCTCCTCAGGTGATTTCCTTTGAAAGCAATCAGATCTAGAACATTAAAAATGTGGGACAAAGAAATATTAGTAGGCAAATCAACTTTGTAAGCATTAGACCCATACTTAGCCAAGATCTTGCAAGGGCCTATCCTCCTCATCTGAAGTTTGCTTGGAACTCCCTTTTGTAGCCTTTCCTTGTTCAAATGAACCATCACATAATCACCTATGGAGAACTGAACATCTCTCTTTGTAGCATCCACTCTTGCCTTGACTTTTTGAGAGGTATCTTGAAGAGCTTGTCTCACTTGCTCATGAACCTCCTTCATGGAGTGAGCCATGTCATCTATTGTTCCACTCTTATGTTGTAAGTTATTGATATCCCTCAACTCCATTATACCCCTTGGATGCAAACCATAAACAACTTCAAATGGACTTTTACCTATAGATCAGTTAACACTGTCATTGTAGGCATATTCTACTTGATGAATGAGTTGATCCCAACTCTGTCCATATTCCTTTGTCAAGAATCTAAGCATATTTCCAAAAGACATGTTCACAACTTCTATTTGGCCATCAGTTTGTGGATGATAAGCTGAACCAAAAGAGAGATTAGTACCCAATCTCTTCCACAATGTTTTCCAGAAATGACCAAGAAACTTAACATCCCTATCTGAAACAATGCTAGTAGGAAATCCATGTATTCTAACAACTTCCTTGAAAAATAAATAAGCAATATGACTTGCATCATTTGTTGTTTTACAAGGAATAAAATGAACCATTTTGCTAAATCTGTCAACCACTACAAAAATGCTATCAAATCCTTCTTGAGTTCTAGGTAATCCTACTACAAAATCCATACTAATGCAATCCCAAGGCCTATGTAGAATGGGAAGAGGCTGATATAAACCAACATTAGAGGAAGAACCTTTGGCTTTCTGACATACCAAGCACTTCTCAACATACCTCCTGATGTCTCTCTACATCTTAGGCCATTAATAGAACCTTTGAACCAACTCTAAGGTCTTATTGAGACCAAAATGTCCACTTAAGCACACATTGTGCTTCTCTTAAATGAGGTTATCTCTCATGGAACCCTGTGGAACACACAACTGTCCACCCTTGAATAACAAACCATCCTGCAAAGTGAAATCGGCATATGTACCATGGAAATTATTCTCAAAATCTTTACAAACTTTATAAGCTTCAGCAAAATCATCATCAATAGGATACATATCCCTGAAACTATCAATACCAATGCTCTGAACTTGAATCTCATGAATAGTTAACAACCTTCTACTCAAAGAATCTGCTACTTTATTCAACTGACCCTTCTTATGCTTAAGAATAAAAGTGTAAGCTTGTAAGTATTCTACTTATTTAACATGCCTATGATTCAGTTTATCCTGTGAGTTCAAAAAACTGAGTGCCTGATTATCTATGTAAACAACAAATTCCTTAGGAAGAAGATAGTGTCTCCATTTCTTCAATGCTTGTACTAATGCATAGAGTTCTAAATCATAGGAAGAGTACTTTTTCTTTGCATCATTTAACTTTTCACTAAAGAATGCAACTGGTCTATTTTCTTGACTTAAAATAGCGCCTACAACAATATTACTAGCTTCACATTCAATAGTAAAAAGCTTATCAAAACTAGGTAAAATGAGCACTAGTTGAGTAGCTACTTTAGTTTTCAATAACTCAAACCCCTTATTGGCTGCACTTGTCCATTGAAATTTTACCTTTACACCCCCTTTGATGGTGTCTAACATTGGAGCACAAATCTCACTGAATCCCCTGATGAACTTTCTGTAAAACTGTGCCAAACCATGGAAGCTTCTGACATCACTGGTTGTCTTAGGAGTTGGCCAACTGGTTATCACTGCAACTTTAGATTGATCCATTTTCAGATTCCCTCCTGATACAACAAAACCAAGATAGACTAATTCTTGCTTCAAAAAAATCACATTTTTCAAGATTAATGGTTAGCTGTTCATTAGATAACTCTCTCAAAACAATGGCTAAATGTTTTAGATGCTCTACTTTAGTCTTACTGAAAATGAGTATATCATCTAAATACACAACAACAAATTTGCCTATGAAATTATGTAAAAATTCATTCATGAGTCTCATGAATGTGCTGGGAGCATTTGAGAGTCCAAATGGCATGACAAGCCACTCATAGAGACCCTCATTCGTTTTGAAAGTTGTCTTCCACTCATCCCCCTCTTTGATTCTTATCTGATGGTAACCACTCTTCAAATCAATCTTACTGAAATACTGTGCACCCCCCAAACAATCCATCAAGTCCTCTATCTTGGGTATGGGGAATCTGTATCTGATGGTGATCTTGTTTATGGCCCTAGAATCTGTACAAAGTCTCCATGTTCCACCCTTCTTAGGTGTCAACACTGTAGGTACTGCACAAGGACTAATGCTCTTCCTAATCAGCCCTTGCTCTAAGAGTTCTTGTATTTGTCTTGCTACCTCTTTGTTTTGTTTAGGGGTCATCTTGTAGGCTACCTTATAGGGCAAAGAGGCTCTGGGAATGAAGTCAATCTGATGGCTAATGGCTCTAAGAGGTGGTAAGGCTGTAGGTGTACCATCACTGATTATTTGTTTGAAATTATCAAGGATTTGTTGCACTTCACATGGTATCTCAACTTTCTTTTCTACCTTTTCTTCCTTGGGTTTCACTATGAGTGCAAATCCTACTCCTTCACCCTCGTCTAGTGTTTTTATGAACTCTTTCTCATTCACTAACAAGATGTTAGGTACTTTGTTGCTGCTCTCTCCTTCTTCAATGAGGGATTGAATTTGATAGGCTACTCCATCTTTCTGAAATGAATAGGAGTTTCTTTCCCCATCATGCTGTGCTTTTCAGTCAAACTGCCATGGTCTACCTAATAGCAGGTGGCAAACATCCATAGGAAGGATGTCACATAGGATCCTATCTACATATCCCCCAATGGGGGAATCTACCTAGGCTTGTTCATTTACCAACACATCTTGTCCCTTATTCAACTAGGTGACTTTGTATGGCTCCTTGTGTTGTATCCTAGGTAGTTTTAATTTTCTTATTGCTTCTTCTGATATGATGTTATCTTTGGATCCTAAATCTATGATCACCTTACACACCTTTTCCATGATTTTACACTTGATCCTGAACAATCCTCTTCTCTATGAGGCCTCTGTACTATGTGGCTTCTTCATTAACACTCTCTTGATCATTAAACTCTCACCATCTTCTGAATCTAGGTTGTTCAATGCTGAAGTTCTGGTATTACCTCCATCTTCTTGAACATAGTTTACTCTCTTTTCACCACCATAGGATGAACTAGGCTTCTCTGGGCATCTATAGGAAGGGTGGCCCAACTTTTGGTAGTTATAGCACTTCATGGTTAAGAAGCA